>NC_058411.1:42913146-43152718 GCF_002201575.2 Neomonachus schauinslandi | reverse complement strand
AGAGAGCATGAGAGGGAGGAGGGTCAGAGGGAGAAGCAGACTCCCCGCTGAGCAGGGAGCCCGATGCGGGACTCGATCCCGGGACTCCAGGATCATGACCTGAGCTGAAGGCAATCGCCCAACCAACCGAGCCACCCAGGCACCCAACATAAAATAAAATTTAAAAAATAATAAAAAAAATTTAACATTGTAAGTTAATTATACTTCAATTTTAAAAAGAGAAAAAAATGGGAGGGATAAAATATTCTAATTATGATCCTATCATTTAATAGGCAGTCACTGAAAATGTATAATGTATGTTAAACAAAAAAAGCAAATCAAGTGATATTATATACTTGTGTGACTAAATTCAAATTAGATTAAAAATTCAGTTCCTGGGCGCCTGGGTGGCTGGCTCAGTTGGTTAAGACACTGCCTTCGGCTCAGGTCCTGATCCTGGAGTCCCGGGATCGAGTCCCGCATCGGGCTCCCTGCTCGGCGGGGAGTCTGCTTCTCCCTCTGACCCTCCCCGTTCTCATGCTCTCTCTATCTCATTCTCTCTCTCAAATAAATAAAATCTTAAAAAAAAAAAAAAAATCAGTTCCTGGGTGGCTCAGTCGGTTAAGCGTCTGCCTTCGGCTCAGGTCATGATCCCAAGTCCTGGGATCTAGCCCCAGGAGCTCTCTGCTCAGCAGGGAGCCTGCTTCTCTCTCTCCCTCTGCCTGCCACTCCCCCTGCTTGTGCTCTCTTTCTGTCAAATAAATAAATAAAATCTTAAAAAAAAATTTTTTTTTTTAATTCAGTTCCTTAGTTGCACTAACGACACTTACGGCTGGTAGCTATCTTACTGGACAGTGCAGATACACATCACTGCAGAAAGTTAGACCAAGTAGCACTGCAATGGCCAGTAAGGTAGTAACTGCATGAAACAGTAAACACTCAAAAACCAGTGTGGGATGTAGACAAACTCATAGACTCATCCATTAATTTATGAGGCAACTTACAACAAAACATCTTCCAGAATAATAAATCTAATTATATATTCTGCAGCTGTGTACTCTCTGACATATTGTTATATGCTTCCATCTCCACATATCAAAAATGAGAAACTAATGTGGTATTTACTTCTACCTCACTGAGGCAATATGGTGATTCATGTTCTGATAACCTGAAGGAGGTGACAAACTCACAAGACTCATCAAACCAGGCAAACAAAGACTGACAATGGAGGATAAAATCTTGCTTTTAGAGGCTATAAAAGTTCTCCCTTCAGATCTGTTGTAGAAATGCCACTTTGCACTAAAACAAACTGGGATGACAAACAACCTTGTCCAGCTTTATACTGAGCTGGTTCTCTTGGGCTTCATTAAAAAACTTAAAATGTAAATATACAGTTGCCAGCAGGAATAATAAACAAAAGACAACAATTCCTACTGTATCAAACACTTCATGAGTAATGTTATTCTTCATGAAGGAAATTAAAAATAGGTGCTGTTAACAAAGCTAAACAGCAGATGAGATCAAGGAATGTGGCTGGGTCAGCATTTCAACTGCTCATCTGCACACTCATCCATTCTCTGCATTCTCCGTCCCACCACTCATGGAAAGATAAATTCATTCCACAATTCTGCGTTTTCTCAATATGGTTTCCAAGAAATAGATTAATGCACTCATCATATTCAAATTAGATTTTCTTTAAAGATTGTATTCATTCATTTGAGAGAGAGAGAGAGAACACAAGCAGAGGGGCAGAGAGAGAGGAAGAAGCAGACTCGCCGCTGAGCAGGGAGGGGAGCCCGACCCGTGGCTTGATCCCAGGACCCTGAGATCATGACCTGAGCCGGAAAGCAGACATTTAACTAACTGAGCCACCCATGTGCCCCCAAACTAGGTTTAAGGATACAAAAAAAAGGGAGGAAAGGAATATTTTTGTACTATCTTTCAGAAGTGGGGTTTATCACAAAATATCTTGTGTCTTTTTCCATGTCAGAACATACAAACTAATTTCATTCTTTAACAAATACACAGAAATTTCAGTGAATGGACATCCTATAATTTATTTATCTGAACTCCTATTGATGAACATTAGCATCACTTCCAAATTTTCACTATTATCAGTAATGTTGTAAGTGAATAGCCTAGTGCACAAATCTTTAAAAGCTTTTAGCTTTCTCTAGAAATTCCTATAAATAAACTGCTGGGTCAAGTATTCACATGCAAAATTCTGGCAGTTATCTTTAAATTTCCTCAGAATCATTTCATATAATTTACAACCTCACCAACAGTTGAGTAACAGAACCTGTTTTATCTCACTCTCTCCAAACTGCACACTTCTTTTTAGTCTTTGCTAAACTGATCGGCCTCCCACCACTTCCTCCCAAAGATCATAATCCATTCACTTGCTTTTCTTTATTTCACTATTAGAAATGTTGAACGCCTTTTTCTATCTTGTTGGCTACTTACTTTTCTTTTGTTGTTCCCCTATGTCTTTTGTTCATTTTCCTATAGCTTTTTTAAGAATTATTAGGGAAATTAGCCATTTTTCTTTCCAACATCTTGAAATTATTTTTTCTCACTTTGCTTTCTAACATGTGTTTCTGCTCTACAGAACTTTCCAAACTTTTATGCAGATACATTGAGCAATTCTTGTCGTCAAATGGCTCTAGTTTTGTATTGTTTCCTGAAAGGAATCTGCCAGTGAACCTGTACCAGGCACTGGGGCTTTTACAACACTGTATTTTCTCTCCCAATTTAAAAATGCCTTGTATTTACCAAAATCCTACATACTTAGAGTTGGTTTTTTTCCCCCTAAAAAAGTACTTCCTTAAATGGACTTTGTTTCCTAAATTCTCCCATACTTTGCAACTATGATTTTTTGTTCCCCATTAAAAAAAGTACTCCCTCGGGCGCACCTGGGTGGCTCAGTCGGTTAAGCATCTGCCTTCGGCTCAGGTCATGATCTCAGGGTCCTGGGATCGAGCCCCACATCGGGCTCCCTGCTCAGCTGGGAGTCTGCTTCTCCCTCTCCTCCTGCCTGCCATTCCTCCTGCCTGTGCTCTCTCTCGCTCTGTCAAATAAAAAAAATCTCAAAAAAAAAAAAAAAAAAGTACCCCCTTCCACTAACTTTTAAACGGTCTCCCTGCAGTGGAGACTGATGAAAACAGGGGCCCTGGTCCCATAGTGCTGGGGTGGTACCAGCGTCTGCACACAGCCCAGCTCAGGGCATCAGGCCTGTCTGGGCTGACCTGGGGATGGGTTAGAGCCGGCTCTGCAAATGGAAGGAAGGCATGACAGGCAAAGGGAATTCTGCTGTTTCACAAGGCAAAGAGCTCAGCTGTCCTGCATGAAAGCATTTCAGCACAGCAGGTAGGATAACAGGGTTAGGGGTGTGCTGCTGATGAGGCATCAGTTAGGACTATGAGCCATGTCTCTCCACACTGTTGCAGGGCCACAATCACAGGCAACTGAGTAGATCTACCCACAGGTCAGACTATTCATACAAATCTGCTCCATACCACCAGAAAGACAGCACCAGGCTGTGTACTCTATCAGGGATCCATATTATTAATTCTGCTACTAATTCTAGGTGATAATTAACATCCTCATAACACCCACAACTTGAGAATTTAATATGTCCTAAGCATGTCCTTTCCTAAAATAACTCTAATCCTTCCATCTGCCTGCCCAGTCCTTGCCCTCATCCTAGGAATATAAGTTTACACTGTGCCTAAGAATACAACAACAGAAAAGTCTAAGAGTTCTAGAAACACTAATGAATTTTCAGAAAGGCAAAAAAAAAAATAATAACCTTTCAAATGTGGAGGTGAGAGCCTTAAAAATATTAAACCCTTTGAATCAGTTATTGCAGTTCAAAGAAATAGATCAGAGATGAGGAAGATTTGTATCTGAAGGCACCAATCATGAAATCAGTCATAATAGCAAAAACTGGAAACAATGTTCAATAGAACAATTTATCAAATGATACTATATTGCCATGCAGGACATTATAATATTTTTGAAGACATGAACATGTGTTTATGAGATGCTGGGTTAAAAAAAAAGGTGCAATACACTATATACATATGGTATGATGCCAATGAAAAAATCTATAAGCACACACACACATATGCAGAGCAACAAGGCTGGAAGGAAATATAACAAATTATTAACAGAGCTGTGAGAATATGGGTAAAATTCTCCTTCTTTAGGTGTTTCTGTATTTTAGAAGTTTGCTACAATAATGGTATGTACATCTAGAGTCAGAAAAAAAAAGATCCCAATCAATCAAAATTTCTCATGCTTCTCCTCAGAGGATCAAATACACCATCATAATCGCTTAAAAGTACCTAAATTCATAGGTATCCTGAGACAGATTATAGTCCTTGGGTTCCTTAAATCTAAAAGGGGGAATGAGCACTAACAGTTTTTAGGTCTGTGGTGGAGATTTCCCCATCTCTGATTTGGGCACAGGTTTGTTAGAAGAACTTATGATAATTTCTGGCTCTAGAAATAAGGCAGTGGGGTTTCCCAGGCAAAAGTGAGAGCACAGATCTCTCTCTTATATAAGCAGAGATGGTTACAGAACTAAATATTTCTTCAATTAAGATACTAACATGGTAAGAATTCCTAGTCATTAAATTTTTCTTCCTTAAATTCTTTAGGTATACAACGGTATGATGTTTATGGACAAATGCAATATAGGGAAAAAAAATGATCCTTACCAAGATGGTTCTTTTATCTTATGTTAGAATACTTAGAATATGAGAAAATATGGTAAAAATATACTCTACTGGCAGGAATGAAGGTTAAGTCATTAAAAGAAAATAGAAACAAAGCACTGTTTAGTTTCCTCACTTATAAAACAGGAATAAGGCTTATCCTACTTGGTTACAAGGATTAAGTAAGATAAATGCGAACATAAGATACAGGCAACTTTGCACATAATATATCCTAGTTTCCCTTTTTCTTCATTGCAATGAGTGATTTTGTACTTAATCTTACTAATGCATTAAATTGAACTCCACATATAAAAATAAAGTTCAGATCTGGAAGTGAGTTTAAGAATTAGCATAGCCCAGGAGTAAGTTACATATACTCTGAATTTCCTCATGTTAAAAATAGGTTAATATCTCATGGGTTTGTGGAAGGGAACAAATAAGATAAAAAATGTGAAAGCCTTTTATACATTCTAAAAGGATAATGATAAGAGTAGCCGTAGATACTGACTGAAAACAGAAGCTGTATTTTCTTAGCAGACATGCAAAAATGGTATAAATACAATTATTAAGCTGCATGGGATGGGAGTTGAGTTTCTTCCTGAAGGACACAAACAGAAGAAAGGTTGAGAAACTCGTCTAAAGATGGGGAATCTAGTCACCTGTGGAGCTTTTGTTCTGCTGAGTAGGGTATTCAAATGTAGGTTTGGAACTGAATTCTCAAGACAGTAGATTCTTACAGGCTACAGTGACTGA
This sequence comes from Neomonachus schauinslandi, assembly GCF_002201575.2. Taxonomy (NCBI): domain Eukaryota; kingdom Metazoa; phylum Chordata; class Mammalia; order Carnivora; family Phocidae; genus Neomonachus; species Neomonachus schauinslandi. The sequence goes on along the minus strand of NC_058411.1, from coordinate 43,147,268 downwards.
CAACCAAAAAGATCTGGAGAACAGAAATATCTAAATAATAATTTTGGGGGGGTGCCTGGGTGGCTCAGTCGGTTCAGTGTCCGACTCTTGATCTCAGCTCAGGTTATGATTTCACAGTGGTGAGAACCAACCTGGGGTCTGGCTCTGTACTCAGTGGTGAGTCAGCTTGAAATTCTCACCCCCTCTCCCTCTGAGCACACGATCTCTAAAATAAATAAATCTTTTTAAAAAATAAGAATAATTTTTTGGATATTGGGTGTGTCTTCCCCTTGAAATCTTCAGGAACATCTAAAATTTTCTGCTTGTCCTGTATCCCACCACTCAATTTATTTAGCACCTGTATTTGTTTCCTGGTAGAAGTGTAACATATATTCTTAAAACTCATCAGTGAAGATAATGCTGCATCGTTCCTGAAAACCTACTTATAAAAGCAATATTCATATGCTTATAAATGTCTTTCTTTTCTGACCCACAAGTTAAAATAACTGGTTCCTAAACCAGCAGGCAGATTTTCTGGGGTGCTATAGTCTCTGGTTATCCTCAGATTATGTTCCCCATCTCGTTCCTATACCTATCATAAACTGGTAACCAATTTCTTTCCAGTCTTGAGTGGAAAGATAAGTTTAACTTGTCAGTTAACTTGACAAGTTAACAATATTATTGTTATTGGGTAACAGTATTATTTCTGGTGTTAAATAAATGTAAATCCAGAAAACTATGTTCCTGTAAAAAGCCCTGTAATTTTAAAAATGTTAACCAAAATCCAAATAAGACTGTGTTGAGAGGACTGCCTAATATCATTCCTCTTCATCTCTTAAAGAAGTACACAAGTTAAAAGGCAGATGAAAATCAGAGAAAAAAGTGGGTATTGTTTTAGGATTGCAGCCAAGGTGGGAAATGAGGACAGGACAGTGCTGATGAAGATACCAAGATTATAAATCTTCCCACAGAAAAACAACAAAATATTCGTTTAGATATTTTTCAATCAATCTGCCAAACTCATTTAGTCCACAAAATTATATGAAGACCCATGTTCCCTTCTTAGGAGTCAAAGGAACTAATTGTTATGAGGTAGATTGTTCACTGATACCTAATTTTCTTTGAATTGCCCAACTATTAAAACCTTTACATTCAGCTAGTCTATTAATGAAGCCTGAAAAAATAAATTTACAAGAACTTTGATATATGTTATCACATTCAAGATCCATGTAGGCACAGCTAATTTGGCTAATTTACCAAAGAGAAATCAGAGGTTAAACAAGGGTTTTTACTGAGGGTTGCTGGAGTGGAGGGGGGTGGTGGGGATGGGGTAGCTGGGTGATGGGACACTGGGGAAGGTAAGTGTTGTGGTGAGCGCTGTGTATTGTGTAAGACGATGAATCACAGACCTGTACCCTTGAAGTAATACATTATATGTTAATAGTAAAAAAAACAAATAAAAATAAAACACGGGTTTTTAAACTGTGCTGTGTCCGTATTTTATTTCCGAGTGTTTTCCTGAAGTTAGTGAGGGGCTTTTAATAAAGCACAAGGAAAAAGAGTCTGAAGGCAGCAAAGCAGAGAATACAAAATTTTTCATAAATACTGAAGACAGTAGAATATCTCACAATCAAGCTATGACCAGCACAATTTAAGGCTTATTAGTATTAAGTGTAATTCCTTGAGAGCAAGAGACCTTTCTCCTCTGTAACTTGCCAGGGTATTTTATGCAAATAGCTGTACCCACTGAGAGCTCATTAAAAATGACTTGACTATTAGGACAGTGGTCCTGGGTCTTAAGAGATTCTTACATCCTACTAGATATTGGGCACTGTTTTGGGGAACAAAGGAAAACAAAACAAAACATGCCACTTATTAAGGAATGCACAGTTGGGAAAAGGGAAAGATGGGGAATGAAGTGAAGCAGGCTGGGCAGACCACCGTGGCAGTCCTGTCATCCCTGAACCCTAAAGTTTCTTTTTTTATCTCTAAAAATTTTGAACGGTTCTGGTATTTGCTCTTCATTTTTCCGCTTGATCGGAAAAAGAAATCCATGATTACACACCCATCTTCTGAAAATTCACTTTAATGTTCAGATGTAGCAAAAAATTTCAACCTCAGTTTCTCCGGTGGTATTAGCTTTGCCCTTCTTTCAACAAAACGCCTCCCCCGTACCACCCGCTGCTGCCACTCCGCACCGGTGACCCACCGATCAAACCCAGAATTCATGCTTTCATGCAACTACATTCTGGATGCAAGTATCTTCTTTGAATAAGTAACATTACGTATCATGCTCAGTACCATGAAAGAACTGAGCATTGCTACAGAAAACGATGGCGTGGCGGAGGGGAGATGAAGTGGGAACGTACACCTTAGCAAAGGTCAGGGAAGGCCTCGCTGAGAAAGTGACATTTAAGTTGAGACTTGAAAGACAAAGTGGCAATTGGAAGGAAAAGTGTTCAGGCACAAGGAACAGCAAGGGAAAAGGCCCAGTGGTGGAAAAGTTTCATATGTTTGAGGATTTGATGGAAGGCTCCTGACTACGGAGAAGTATGAAGGAACATGGCATGAGTTTATTTTCTGAGTGCTTAATATACGGTAGACATCATGCTAAGTACTTCAATGCACGCTCTTATGTCATCACTACCAAACCTATGAAGTTAGATTCCCCCTCCCCATTTTCAAAAGGACATGAACAAGCATAGGAGAGCGTAAGAAACTTGTTCAAAATCACATAGCAGGTGGTGGAGTATGGATTCAATTCAATGTAGCATGAATCCAAACTTACAGCCAAAGTTAGAAGATAAGCAGTAGACAAATCAAATGAAGCTTTATATAAAGCCACAGTAAGGAGCTTGAATTTTATTCTAAATGCAGTGGAAAGCCACTGAGAAGTTTAAACAAAACAGTGACATTATCTGATTTACATTTCTGTGGCTGCTGTGTGGAGGAGTTGTATGGTAAATGAAATGAAACCAATAAATAGTCAGGAGAGAAATGATGGTTGTCTGGACTAGAAGTAAACCAATTCAAGATCTATTTTGGAGCAAATCAAATTAGGCTTGCCAATGATTTGGAGACATGGAATAAGAAAAAAGGGAAAGTCTAGAATAACTCCCAGGTTTCTGGCTTTAGTAACAAATAGATCATGATGGATAATCATGAAATGGTTTAGGATCAGACTAAGTTTAGGAAAAAGGGATAGTGTCATTCAATCATTCGATAAATCTTTATTAAGCTTCTAATATGTGAAGATAAAGCAGAGTACAAAACTGATAAAGTTTTGTCTTCACAGAGCTTCCACCACTGGAGTGGGGAGGGGGGCAGTTAGACAAATTGATATGTAAACCATAAGATAGTGCTAAGTGCTATGGAAGGCAACAAAGCAGGTTAAGTGGGAAAGGAGGTTACTATTTTAATTAAATGGTTAAAGAGAGCTTCTTTAACATCTGAGCAGAGGCCTGAAGAAAACAAGGGAAGCCACCCTGAAGATTTCTGGGAGAAAAGAGTTCCTGGCAGTCTGAGTACGACTGCATTGGCCCTGAGGCAGGAGTGCTCTTCGTCTGTTTGAAGACTGGCAGGGAGGCCAGGGTGGTATAGCAGAGTAGGTAAGGGAAAAAAAGAGATCACAGGGGAATAGACAATATGGAACTTTTGTTAAGGATTTCGCCTTTTTTACTTTGGGTAAAACAGGAAACCCTTGCAAGACTGAAGATCTGAAGAGTGGAGGAGCGGTGTTACTTCAGCTGCAAGATGGAAATTACACTATAAGGGAGCAAGGGTGGAAGCAGAGACTCAAGAAGCAATAATCCTCTGGTGGATCAGACCAGGAAACAGAGAAAGGGTCAGATTTAGATAGGTCTTTTTTTTTTTTTTTTTAAGATTTTATTTATTCATTTGAGACGGAGAGAGAGCATGAGCAGGGGGAGAGGCAGAGGGAGAGGGAGAAGTAGGCTCCCCGCTAAGCTAGGAGCCCGATATGGGGCTCGACCCCAGGACCGTGGGATCATGACCTGAGCCAAAGGCAGACGCTTAACCATCTGAGCCGCCCAAGCACCCCTAGACGGGTTTTAAAGAGCAAACAGGATTTCTTGATGGGATTAGATATGGTGGCATTAGGAGAAGAGTCAAGGAAGGATAGGCAGTTTTTCTGGACCTGTATCAAAGAAGAATGAGGTTACCATTTACTGGGTTGGTTGGGATGAGCATGGGAGGAAAAGATTTATCATGGAAAACCATGAATTCAGTTTGCCATACTAAAATGGAGATACTTATTACAAATTTAGAAACATGTTGAGTAGGCAGCTACTTACTGGATCTCAGAGAGGTCTGGGTTGGAGATACAAGTCTGACAGGCAGTCTTTAACACACAAACATTATTTAAATCATGGGAGTGGATCTGGGAAAAAGGAGAGACAGAGAAGAGGGGCCTGAACTGCACCTTTGATAAACTCCATCAGTTAGACATTGCCATCTCATGCCTAGTAGTGTTATAGTAAAACAACCGGTTTAATTTTGAAAGCTATCACTTATTGCACCAGCAATTTCTAAAGCCATCAAGTGCATCAATGAGACACAGTAATGAACTAAAAAGATATCACACAAAACCCAAAAGAGAAACTCCATTTATGATCAGAGAAATACTAGGAACTCAAAACGTTTCCAAATATAGAGATTGTACAATCCTGTGGTTAAGTGCATGATATATGATATACTCAGGCTGTCTGGATTTTAATTCCGGTCCCTCTGCTTATTATCTGTGTGACCAAGGCAAGGCACTTACTGTGCAGTTACCTCAACAGTAAGTTGGAGATAAAAACGTATTGGGTTGTTGTAAATGAATACCTGAACTTTCACTCTCAGAAAGTTACCTTACTGTCAATGACACTAAATCACTGAAACAAAAGTTGAGATCCTGCAGTTAATCACACTAATTTTTCAATTATCTTTTTATTTATTTGTCAGAGAGAGAGAGAGAGAGTGTGTGTGAGTGCACAAGCAGGGGGAGCGGCAGGCAGAAGGAGAAGCAGGCTCCCCGCTGAGCAAGGAGCCCGATGCGGGGTTCGATCCCAGCACCCTGGGATCACTACCTGAGCCGAAGGCAGACGCTCAACCGACTGAGTCACCCAGGTCAGGTGTCCCTAATTTTTCAATTATCTTAACCAGAGACTAGTAGCTCTGTGTTTAGATTTCAAAACAAGGCCAAAACATGCTCCGAAATTCAATTCTCTTAACTACGGCCTTACTTACGCCTCCCAGTCTGGATTTTTAAATAAAGCCAAAACACATCGCCAAATGTCTTAATGTCCAAAATAATCTTCGGAGGCAGAGAGGGGGAAAGGGAGCAACTAGCTAGTCCTAGTTCACACGTCAGAATAAACATGTCTCCTAACAAGGTCCAGCTGTGACATAGGGCACCATGGCCCGAATCCTCCTTAACCAGTTAGTTATTTGATTCTCTCCTGGTCTCTCCTCTAGAGAATGAATGTGCTTTGGAAGGTAAAGCTTAAACCAAGCTTCTGAATGGAAGTCCAGCCAAGTGCCGAGAATCCAACTCTATGACAGCAATAGGGGAAGACTTATCCAGGGTCACCATCTATCTCTTACCTTTAGTACCCAGGAGCACCGTGGGGTCAGACTCTTCTCGGTTGGGTTAGTGGAGAAACCGCGACCCTCCCTCTTCTGGTCCCCACCCCCGACCCCCGGGAGCAAAGAGCCGGCGCAAAGCTGCTACCCTCTCCATATTCCCCTCCTCTCGCGGAGCTCCGGGCCCCGGACCCGGGCCCCAGGCTCTAACCTCCATTCGCGGAGCGGTAGGAGACACCCGGGGAAGAAACAATACAGCCGCGGCGGCTGCCGTACCTCTCCCGGTCGCGGCCGTCGAAGTAGACGAAATCGCCGTTCTGGACGCACTTGGCGCAGGTCAGCCGCCGGCGGGTGGTGTTGCACAGCGGACACCGCTCGACCGCCACGTACAGCCCCTCCGCATCGTCCACGGAGTCCACCAAATCCCGGGCGAGCGGCCGCGGCCCGCAGCCAGGAGCCTCCGGCGCCCGGGATCCCTTCCCACTGGGAGACGCCATGATGGCCTGAGAGCAGAGGCAGTCACGTGGGATTTTGTTTTCAACCAGGTGCATCCTGGGCGAGGAGGAGGGGCCTGGGGAGGCGCCGAGAGGGCGGGCGGGGTCCGGCGAGCCTCTTGCCCAGCCTCTCCGTGCTCTTGGCCAGGCGGGCGGGCGGCGCTGTTGCTTTTCCTGCCTGCAGAGGGGCAGCCAGCCCGAAGCGTGGAGAATTAGGTTAGAGGGGCGAGTCAGCCAAAATGTCATCATTCTCTTGATCATGCCAGGGCTACAAGTTAACGCCTCAAGCTTGTGCAAGAAATAGTAATACGATGCCCTAGGGATTCTGGGAAAACGGATTGGGAACAAAATCAGTGAATTTCTTTAATTCGCTATGGGTGCTTTTAAATTTGCTGAAAGTACAGCAAAGTCGGGTGAGGGGGCTGGGTCGTGGAGAAAGGTTGTATTTGGGCTCACCCACCTCCTTTATAGGTTTGTGTTTTGGGTCAAATTCCTAACCTCTCTGTGCTTGTGTTCTTATCTATTACATGGAGATACAGTACCTACCCAACGTCGTGAAGGTGAACCATACCTTTAACAGGAATCTGATAGTACTTTACTGATGATAGCGAACAAGTGGAAACAATCGTGCTAAACGTGGAAATCAAAGTTATCTTTCTGAAAACTGAATTTTAAATTAATGTCCAACAGTCTTCTACTCTGGACCTTGCTCTGAGAAAGAATTTGAACTAGGCAGAATTTAACCTAACTCGATTACTCCAAATCACTTTCTGTGGAGGTAAATAGGGTGCGTGGGAGGATTAAGTCAGAGTAATTCATGTTTGAAAATGCCTCCAAACTACAGAAGGAAAAAAGAAAAATGTACCTATAAGTCAGTTTACCTAGACCAGTGATTCTCAAGGATTCTTTTGGTAGGCTGTCAACTGATCACTGCCTTGAATTCTCTAGCTGTGACTCCCAAGTTCCACACCCAAAGATTCACAACTACCTAGGAGGCATAAAGTGATGTAAGGTGGCCACCACAAACGTGGCATGTCCGAAACTGAACTCTCCCTCCTCACAAATCTGTTTCCTCATCTTGGTGCAAGACATAATCCCTAACCACTTGGGAACAAGAGCCATGAGTCATGTTAGTTAGTCCCATTCCCCCCCCCCCATAACCTGCACATCTCCATCAGATTCTGAGGATTCCACAATCTAATTAGGTCTCGCATCTGAACCCTTTGCTCCATCCTCCTAGTCTTATCTAGTCTATTGTAATACCATGACAGATTAAGGCACAAAAAAAGCAGTAAGTCCCTAAGCTGTTTTCAAAATAGAGCTTACACTAAACCTGAATGGTTCCTGAAAGTTTATTTTTAAGCAAAAGGAATAATTTCCTCTGATCATTTCAAACAAAAGGATATTTAATTTGTCTTAGGGTTTCAGACTTTCATTTGTATTCTGACAGGATCCTTCACAGTGCCCGTATCTAGCGGCCAGGACCATCTACTCAATATTTTAAAAGGCAAAAAAATTTCTGTCCTGCTAGATGATGTTGTTGCAGATATGATCTATTCTATGCAGTTATCTGAAATTTCTGTATATTCCTATGTATTTTCAGAGAACACATGTTAACAGACTACATCTTTCACAAGAGCAGAGCATTAAATTTTAATGATTAAACATCCTTCTAACAAGGTCCTAAATCAAATTCTGAAGTGTTTACTTTTTCAGTATTTAAAATAACATGTGTCATTTTGAAAGAGAAGTTTCTTCAGTTCTTAGGCATGGATACTCATATAGAATCATCTTTTAACAAATAAAGTCAAAATCTGCATAGAAAATCTACAGTCTAGTGGTTTGTGCACTGGGCTTATGCACACACTCAAACCAATATAATGTGAGATGCTGAGTGACATACTCAGGCTTTTTTAAAACCCTTTAGAATAGGATAGATGTTTTCAAATGCTTCATAGATCTCAGAACGTTCTTTGGCACCTATAAAGAAATCCAAGTTTATATAATCTTTAATATAAAGACAATATCCAAATTTTCTTAAGACTAAAATTTCATTGTCATTTCCAAGTACTTTTAATAGGAAGACATCTCTTTAGGTTTACTTGAGAAGTGATATTTTGGTAAATACAAAAGAATTTGGTGGTGACAGCCATATTCCCACAAACACATACCCTAGAGCAGAGTTTTCTAGTACTTCACTACGTGGGTGTATCAGAAAGTTCATCTTTTGCCTCACAGGGCACAGTATGAACTATGGAATGTTCTCTCTCAGCATACCATGAACACGACCACGGAACATGACCTTCATCAGCACCTGTAGACACTTAGCTACCAGCAAAAGGGACTTCCTTTGATCCACTCAGGTCTAGTTAACATCTTGATTCCCTAATATTGACTCCCAGAGTGAGACAAACGGCAGCAAAAGTTTTACATTTCATTGTACGAGAAGAGATTATTAGAGGAGGGAAACTGTACCGCTGTCACTCCTTAGAGACTTAAGTTTCAAGGGATCTTTCATTAGAACTGCTCTAGGGATTAAAGTGGATACAAACATGCATTAGACATGGTCCCTACTCTTGAGAGGTGAGCAGTCAGATGTTGTTCATCTCTCCCCACCACCACTATTACTTCCACCTTCCAAGCTATGCAGGCACATTGTACTGAGTGGGGCTGTACTGGGTTATGGACTGATAGTACTGATGTTTATATGGAGCTCCCAGCTAATCAGGAAACTATTATCAGATACCACTGGCAGGAGGCAAGGAGATTAAGGAAAAGAATATAAAAACGGTTAGCATGAAGAGAAATGGAAAATAGCTTAAGTTGATAAAGACTCTTCCTTGAGAGCCATAAAGCTAAGGCTCAGTAAGAGAGAAATAACTTGTGAGAAGTGGTTATCTGGTTTAATTACAAGACTAATAGGAGGGCGCACCTGGGTGGCTCAGTCAGTTAAGCATCTGCCTTCTGCTCAGGTCATGATCTCCAGGTCCTGGGAGAAGTCCTGCTTAGTGGGGAGTCTGCTTCTCCCTCTCCCTCTGCCCAACCCCCCCCCATTCTCTCTCTCTCTCTCTCAAATAATAAATAAAACCTTAAAAAAAAAAAAGACTAATGAGAGGAAATCGCCAAAAGGAGAATCACCAGGTTTGAGAATCAGATAGAAATCAGGATTATCAAGGATGCGCAATAATAATAATAATTTTAAAAATGGAAAATAGCAAAGTATTGGCAAAGATATAGAGAAATTGGAACTCTCATACATTGGTGGTTGGAAGGTAAAATGATTCAGCCACCGTGGAAAACAGTTTGGCAGTTGCTCAAAAATGTTAAGAATTACCATATGACCCAGCAACTCTACTCCTGGGTATATGCCCCCAAATTGAAAACAGGTACTCAACATGAATGCAGACACGTATTCATCACAGCACTATTCACAGTAGCCAAAAAGTGGAAATAACCCAAGTGTTCATCAACAGATGAATGGATAAACACATTGTGATATTCACATACAATGGAATATTACTTAGCAAAAGGAATGAGGTTGTGTTACTGCTACAGTATGGATGAACCTCAAAAACATTATGCTAAGTGAAAGAAGCCAGCCACAAAAGGTCACATATTGTATGATTCCATTTATATGAAATATCCAGAATAGGTAATTCCACAGAGACAGAATGCAGATTGGAGGTTGCCAAGGGCTAAGGGGAGGAAGGAATGGAGAGAAACTGCTTAATGATACGGGATTTTATTTTGGAGTAATCGAAATGTTTTGGCACTACATATAGGTGGTGGTTGCAGAAATTGTGAGTGTACGGTCACTGAATTATTCACTTTAAAATGGTTAGGTTTATATTATGTGAATTTCACCTCAAGTTTTTAAAAAATATTAAAGAATCAGTTAAGTCCTTATAAGCTTAAATTTCTCTAAGAGGCAAGGGCAAAAAGTTACTTATTCATTGCCAAGGAGTTTACTATGTGTGAGTCTCCACCCTCAGAGATGTGGGGTGGGGAAAAGGATGAGGAGGAGGGTGAGTTACTGACATGGGTAACAGAAACTCTGTACCTTTGGGGTAGGAAAAACCCCGTAAGCCCCAGATTTTTGTTACAGCATGAACATTTTAGTTTCTCAAGTGATCGTTTTGTAGAAACCAAACAGTGAGTTGGGGAAGTAGTAAGTAAAACACCATTACAAAAAAAATCCTGCCTCTGATTTGATGGACCTTTTCTGCTTTTAGGTACATTTGAATGTGACAGCTTTCTTATTAGGAGACAGTGAAGTAGAGTAGATTTAACAGACACATACCCACCCATTCAACCTCCATCCCCACTCACCAAAACCAAGGTTCCTTTTATATTTAATTGAGAAACAGAGGGTCTAGGCCCAGCATTCCAGGTAACTATGTACTTCGGTTTTTCATAAGACTTTAAAAAATCATACCTAAAAGGATTTTGAAGCCCCAAAGAGTTTAGCATTCTGGCATCTGCTGGAGAACAGAAAACACCCATCGCCCAGGAGGAAACAGACACTGAGAGTGATCATTATTTTATATCACCGAAAAACACCTGTAGACACAAAAGGGCTTTGTGGGAATTAACTAATCCAGTTCCCTTCATTTCCTTCGTGGGAAAACAAGGCCCAAGAAGTTGAAGTTCCCCTGAACCGTGAATAGCAGCTGTGGGTGAAGCCCTCACGTATCCAGTATTCCCTTCTAAACGTCATCAAATAAATATGGCCAGAATTTGTAACTGGGTATTACAATGAGGGGGTTTGGTCCCTTTAGTCAAATATTTCCTCACCCAAAATAAGTATTGACTTTATGGGAAACTAAACTGGTCCTGTAGTCCTATTAATCTATAATCAAACATCCCAATTTGAAGCACCAGGCTCCAGGTAGAGGCCTCTTGCTTTTAAGAAAACCTGACCAGTCTTTTCCTTTAGGTAACAATGAGCACCACTTTGGGGGATAAACACCATTCCTAGCCAGGGTGACTGAGGTGAAAATTCTGTGGCTGATGCAATGAAGAAAGGACTGGCTTTGAAATCACTCTGTATGGGCTTGAAGACCAGCTCTACTATTAACTAGGTTTGAAAAATCACAGTCGAACTGTTTAACTTCTGAGTTTCCATTTCCTTACCTGTAAAATAAGGACAATAGCCTTCTCAGAGGGCTGCCTAGGAGTTATGTGAGTGAATGTTTGTAAAAAGTCCTTTGTAAACCATCACATTTTTACTGTCCTAGAAGAATGTGCTTCAAGATACGGATGTTGAGACGGCTGGCCCAAGCACACCTGGTTTACCATCCGGTTCTGTAAGAGCCAGTCTCACACAATCTGTGTCCTTCCCCAGGGCTGATTCCTGGTGGGGGCGAGGGGCAACTGTATTAGATTTGCTTTTCCATCCTCAGCACCTAAAACAGGGTGGGTACCTGATAGGCACCCGAAGTTGATGAAATATCTGCCGTCTGTCAGTAAGGTTTATAAGCTCATCCCTACCCCTTAGCCAGCCCAAACATCAATTTCCAATTATACGTGGATTTTCCAATTCTATTTATACGCCAAGTCATAAGTACACATCTTGTTTTCCCAAGTGATACCATATGTGTATGCACACAAGAGAAAAATCTTATAAATTGCAAAAAACAGCATTAAACCCTTCAAAGTATACATTTTACAGTATATACTTGCCATTATGGGGGATTCCCGGTCATGACTAACAGGGATATTATCTCTCTGGCCTACTCACTAACAAGTCTTGCCATTTTTTTTTTTTTTAAGATTTTATTCATTTATTTCAGACAGAGAGAGAGAACGAGCAGGGGAGAGGGGCAGAGAGAGAAGTAGGCTCCTGGCTGAGCAGGGAGCCCGATGTGGGACTCGATCCCGGGACCCTGGGATCATGACCTGAGCCGAAGGCAGACACTTAACCGACTGAGCCACCCAGGCGCCCCAAGTCTTGCCATTTTTATGCTGCCCTCTGACCTAACATTTCCAAGAACTGCTGATGTCTAGCTGATGGAGAGTTACCCTACGTAAAAAGGACCCAGCTTCTTAAGAAGTCCATTACGCTGGAGGGAAAGAAAGAAATGTGAAGCATTTTAGACATTAGACTATAGCCTCTTTAGACATCATATTTCCATCATTAGGGCAAGGCATCACAGCAAGACTCCAGTCTTCCAACGCTAGGGGGAAAATGAGTGGGCTTCCACCAAGGGAATAACAGCTAACATTTATACCACATTTACCGTCCACCAGGTACTGTTCTTCTGCCTCCTCACATTTAGCAGGTAGTTTCTACGGCCACCTGCTTTTTACATGTGTGGAAATCAAGGTGGATAACTTAAATCCACCCACGATCATACAGCTGAGAAATAGTTAAGCCTGGATTCAAACTGGATAGTTGGTTTCCAGAACCCAGCCTCTCAGCCACCACACCTGCTGCCTCTCACCTCTGTCCTTCAGCTGACAAGGAGGATAAGCGAGAAGGTGCCCCCAAAGACTGCACAGGCATTTGCACAGGCATCTAAAGAGCTGGGGGGACAGGGTGAGTCTGTGGGGGTGGGAGGCTCTGCAGACAGGCTGCTCCAGTTCCCACCTGTGCTTAACTTCTCCACTGTCCCCATTTTACAGCTGAGGAAATGGAGATGTTCAGGACAACCTCACAGAGTTAACTGGAACCTACACAAAAGCTCTTATCACAGTGCCTGGCACAGACATGCCCAACATATGTTCACTTTATGGTGTCTGATCTTAGAAATGAAAGCCGACATAGTTGCTGTTCATTGTATATTATTCCAGCAGATCCTAGCTATATTAGTTTTACTGTGGCTTGAGAAAAAAAAAATCCTAGGTCCTAAGTATCATACCATCATTTCCCAGCATGGGCTTGGGAAAACAGTGTAAGGCTTGGCTCAGGTCCTGTTGCTTTTTGCTGTCAGGGACCATGACACAGTAGGATGGCAGGGCTTCTTTGCCATCAGCTCACTTAACTATAAATAGAACATTCAGATGTAGCCTTGGACATGGTGGCCACAGCCTTACTCGGGGGAGTAAGACAATTTTACACAGATAAATTATTTTCAGAGGCCCTGAAAGTGGCATGTGATACAGTGGTTTAGAATTGCACTTACAGTAGGTGTGCTGGTGTTCTACAGTTCCTACCTAGGGAAAGGCCGGGGTCCATTATTTAAATAGAGTGAAATGCAAATGCATTTGTAATTTCAGTACTCTAACATTTTCTAGGCAAAAGTTATTTACCCTTGTGGGACCTTCCAAAACACCTCTGCAGAGTCTTGCCATGTGTGTCTCTAGGAGTCCCCTGGACACTCCATGTGACCATCCTCAGCTAAAGTCCTAGAAGCAAGGCTAAAAGGAGGCCTCCTTGGTCCCCTTCCTCAGGTTTACACCCAAAATTGGGTCCTTGAGTTTTTAAACCCTTTGCAGATGAAAAGAGTCTAGATAGGTAAGGATAGAGAATAAGGAACATAGGTCTTGACGTTTGGAGCAACAGTAACCTAAACCATGTATTCTAGGTGAAGTATTTTAAGACAATACAGCACAAGCAGGGAAAGATCCCAATAGATAATTACTCATATTTCAGTATTAAGACATTGGTTGGCTTTTACTTCATACTGTAAGCAGAAATTTGGACTTCAGTTAATACAACTCATTCCCCCGTTCACAAAAGTGATGATCTACATCTTGCAAGAATGAAGAAATTTAGCTTTGTTTGTTCTACATGCTGAATGCATAACAAATTTTATTTATTGTGTATAAGTGTATTGCATGGTCTTTGGTATTGAGTGTAGACAGTTCTTTACTTCTGTCACTTGAAACTTGTAGGAAATGTGTACACGCCAGTTGTTTTTCTTTTTCCTTTTAATTGGGGTAAGTGAGAAAGCTGGTTTGAATTAAGGATATTTAAAGGGACTTGTTTTTGTGTATCTATAATAGAAACTTAGCCTGTACTTGTCAATTGGCACTTTTAATAAGACTGATTAATAATGATACATAGCAAGTATATGAACGTGTCCTTCCAAGGTCTTCAAAAGTTTGTTCCCTTAAGTAGGGCATATGTTTGCTCCAATATTTATAACTATTCAACTTACTTGGCAGACATTTCCCCCCTCTCCTTCAGGACATATAGAAGTAAACTTTAAGTCAGTCTTAATTATTCTAGACTCTACATTGGCAGCATCTGAGAAAGTATAGCTTTGTTGTATTCAAAAGGTTCTTGAATTCCAAATGGGCTTTCCCCACTTTGAAGACACATTAATTATTTGTTACAGTAAAACAAACTATGAAACTTTACTGGGAGTTCTAAAAGAAGACTTAAGAACAGAAATTCCATGTTTTTGGATGCTGAGTGATAACTTTATATATAAAGGTCAAATGGAGTCATCACAAATTAATAATAAGGAGAGTAATAGGTTGTGGTGGGCTGGCTGGCTGGCTATCTGAGAGTGGGGCATAATCAGTTTGGCTCCTAAGATATAAATTTGGCATTCATCTTGCTACAGAATAGTAAAATGTGTAAAAAGTCAGACAAAATTAGACAAAAATAGCAAACTTCAGTAAGATGGTGTGGAAAAGAGTCTCAACCATTTACCTCAAGAATTTTAAAAACCCTTCTTTATGTAAAAATAAACCAACTGGAAAAAGCCATAAGTATAACAGAGTAATTACTTTTAATATTATGGTGAACTCATACAAATCCTTAAGGGGGGGGAAATAATAAAAAGTAAACAAAGGATTAAGTTATGTACACACTATCTACAAAAGATGAAATGCTATTTCTTGAATAGGTTTAAAAAAGTCATCAATTTCTATTTCTGATTACCAGTAAGGTAAAGCAGTGAGATCATTTTCACTTATAAAGTTAAAGTTTTCTTTCATGCCATCTTTGTTTTGGATGCTCCTGAGGGTTTGTAAAAGATACTTAAGTACATTGCTGGTAGGAACATGTAATTGGAGAGAACTATATTGTGTATCCCTTTAAAAAACAACTTGGTAATTTGTACTCAGAACCTTAAGAATAGTCATATCCTTAAAGTTCCATTTCTGAGCATCCACACTAATAATTCTCCACACATAAAAATAGCCAAATGTCTGTGCCCTTATAAAGCAGTGAACAAAGAAGGAACATTTAAATGCTTGACAATGGAAAAATAAGTTTGATATGATAATGTTTAGAACAGAAGTCAGCAGAGGGCTAGTCCTGTTTTTGTAGAGCCTGTGAACTAAAAATGGTTTTAAATTCAATCGTTTAAATGGTTGGGGGCAAAAAAAAAAAAATCAAAGAAGAATATTACATGACACATGCAAATTATATGGATTATATTAAATTTACATTTCAGCGTACTTTCCTTTCTGTAATGTCTATAGCTACTCTCACACCGACTGTGGCAAAGTTCCATTGTTGCAACAGAGACCCTATGGCCACAAAGCCTAAAATACTTAGTATTTGGCCCTTTACAGAGAAAAGGTTTGATGACCCCTCTGTTAGAACACTGTGCAGCTGTTAAAAGTGTTCTTGAGGAGTTTGTGACAATGAGCGAAGCTACATGCTATAATGGTTAATAAAAATGCAGGATGTAAAGATAAATATACATATCAAAATAACAAAAACATGAAAAAAATTGTATTGTTTTGGGTATTGAGACCAATGAGTGAGGTTATAATCCTTCCTACTTTTCTTTTTATTCCAGGTGTTCTACAATATCAAGACTTACTTTATAATGGTGAACAAAGCTATTTGAAAGGAAAAGCAAAGCAACACATAGCTATTGAAGCCTATGAAAGTCAGAAAATAATCTTAGAACTTACCTGTCAACACAACTTTTCCAGATACGAAGATAAGCAACACAATTCGTGGTTTTACCATTCTGTAAATAAGGCCAGGAAACAGTTCAGGTTCATAACTGTTCAGATATAAAAGGAAAAAAGTTAAAAATAGTACTATTCACCTACTTTCCCATAACATTCAAGACCCAGCGTATTAAAGCTATCCTACCAAAACCTTTTGACCATCTTAATAAAAATAGTCTGGAGTGCCCTAAGCAATTTCTTGTGACTGTCAAGAACAGAATTCATCTTTGGTCATGACATTTTTTCAAGTGCAGGTCATGCTAAGCTATTAAAAACTAAGGTAACTTAAGGCATCAAATTTAATGTATTAAGATCTTGCTGGTTAAAAAAAAAGTCTATCAATAAAAATACATAAACATGTTTTCTAAATTTTCTAAATTTCCAAGTTTCCCAATATGAGCACATTTTGTACACATTTATAAACTGCTAAGGAGAACAATATTAGAACCTAAGAAGTTTTCCAGACCACCATCATTTGTCTCTGGACAGGTGCTGTAAAGAAAACTAAACTATCCCAACTCTTAAAAATTTAGGATTTGTGGGGCGCCTGGCTGGCTCAATTGGAAGGGCATGGGACTCTTGATCTCAGGGTCATGAGTTCAAGCCCCATGTTGTGTATAGCGATTACTAAAAAAACAAAAACAAATTTAGGACTTGGTCCTATAAATAGTAACTCACTCATATTTACTACTAAATGTAGAAGGAGGAGGATAGGGCTAAGAACTGTTTCAGGCTCCAGCATAGAGAAGTAGAGAGACTCCTAGAAAGGCTTAAGGAGACTTCAAAAAAGAAGTCAAGAGTTAAAAGGAAGCTGACAAAATTAAAGCAATGCTAAGAACAGATATAAGAAGAAATCTGAGAAATGGAACACAATAGATGTTAATCTTTGCATTTAATGGGTGAATCAGGACCACACAGAAAAACGCCCTCCATTCCATTCCGCAATGAGTTAAGACTCATACAACAGCAGACGTGAAATCTCTTACTGGTACCAGGATGATGTGTTACAGTGGAGAGGCTACCCTTCTAAAGTATATGGAGGTTGCTCTGGGTAGACTGGTCTTCCTGGAAGGTCACTCTTACTGCAGAAAGCCTGTCAAGATTTAACCTACTTGGGGCACCTGGGTGGCTCAGTTGGTTAAGCAACTGCCTTCGGCTCAGGTCATGATCCTGGAGTCCCGGGATCGAGTCCCGCATCGGGCTCCTTGCTCGGCGGGGAGTCTGCTTCTCCTTCTGACCCTCCCCCCTCTCATGCTCTCTATCTCATTCTCGCTCTCAAATAAATAAATAAAATCTTAAAAAAAAAAAAAAAAAAAAGACAACCTACTTAGCACTTCTCAGCACTGGGGAGTCAATGATACTAGCTGGAGCCCTGCAAAATTTGTATGGGAGCTGAGGTTTGAACCAAGAAAGTGAAAGCTAGAGACACAGAAGGAATGTTTCCATTTGATCTTCCAACAGAATCTTAGCATTTTAAAGGGAAAAGAGGGGGTGCCTGGGTGGCTCAGTTGGTTGAGCGTCCGACTCTTGGTTTCAGCTCAGATCATGATCTCGCAGTTGTGAGATCAAGCCCCACATTAGGCTCTGCACTCAGCAGAGAGTCTGCTTGGGATTTTCTCTCCCCTCTCCCTCTGTCTCTCCCCCTGCTCATGTTCACTCTCCTCTCTCACTCTCTCGCTCTCTAAAATAAGTAAATAAATCTTTAAAAAAAAAAAAAGGGAAAAGAGAAAACAAAATCTTTGGTATGTAAGTGGTGGCAAACTGCAATTGGCTTTCAGAACCATAGTTTTAAGATACCAGCATAATAAACTTCCAAGGAGATATTTACTTTACTTATTCTCTGCCTCATTTCAAAGAAGGTTGAGGCGGGGTGGGGAAAAGTTATTTTGGTTAGAGATGGAGAATTGCCTGAGTTCAATAACAACAAACATTTGCCAATCTCTTGGCCAACCCAACTTCAACTCACCGTTCGACTCCTGGCTTAAATGTCACTTCCCATAAGAACTTTGACCTCCACACTCCCCTCCCCCACCCTGTTACATTAAATATCCTGCTTAATGGTACCATAGCACTCAAAGGGGTGTCCACCTTCATAGTTACCATATTATCTTTAGCTTTTTTGTCTTCCCTTTTAGACAGTGAGCTCCATGAGGGCAAGGGACCATGGCTGTATTTTTTTTTTTTTTCCCTTTCCCCTTTTTGAGAAAGAGCGTGCACCAGCAGGGGTTGGAGGGTGGGGATGGGAGTTGGTAGGGGGAGAGAGGGAATCCCAAGCAGACTCCATGCTCAGCATGGAGCCCATTGTAGGGCTCAACCTCACAACCCTGAGATCATGACCTGAGCCAAAATTAAGGGTCGGATACTCAACCGACTGAGTCATCCAGGCGTCCTGGACGCTGGCTGCATTGACTGGCATGATCTCTGTAGCATCTGCAACACGGTAACCACCTAGATAGGACTCATTTAAGAAATATTTATTATCAGGAGATCTTTGATTTAGAAACAAAGAAGGGAGAACAATGCTCAGGGGAAACTGGAAATAATTACAGCATAGAAATATTGACATCCCCCCAATGACAAGGGGGATACTTGTGGTATCAGATGCTAACACACAAACTTGTAGAACCAGGGGAATTAAAGGAACTTGAGGTTTTAACATAGGCAAACTTTTTTTTTTTTTTTAAAGATTTTTTTTATTTGAGAGAGAGAGCGCAAGCATGAGCAGGGTAGAGGGGCAGAGGAAGAGGGAGAAGCAGACACACTGCTGAGCAGGGAGCCCAATATGGGGCTCGATCCCAGGACCCTGAGATCATGACCTGAGCTGAAGACAGACACTTAACTGGCTGAGCCACCCAGGCGCCCCTTAACATAGGTGAAATTGACCTAATAATTACAACTGATGTGCGCCATGGTTCCCCATAGGGCTGCAGACACTTAAGGAAAGGCCTCACTTTTTTTTTTTTTTTTTTAAAGATTTTATTTATTTAGTCAGAGGGAAAGAGAGCACAAGCAGGGAGGAAGGGCAGAGGCAGAGGGAGAAGCAGGCTTCCCGCTGAGCAAGGAGCCGGATGTGGGACTCAATCCCAGGACCCTGGGATCATGACCTGAGCCAAGGCAGATACTTAACTGACTGAGCTACCCAGGTGCCCCAGGAGAGGCCTCATTTTAAAGACACAAACCTGTTAAGAAAGAAGTGTTTTAATGCCCCAATGTCATCAATACACACTGGAGCTGTAATCCAGAACCTAATGGTGGAGCCTGACTGGCAAACTTTTGGAGGAGGCAAGAATAAGACCAGAAAGAGATAGTGGTAGGAATACAATGCAGGCTTTCTGGCTAAATTTTTTTTAAGATTTTATTTATTTGACAGACAGAGACACACAGCGAGAGAGGGAACACAAGCAGGGGGAGTGGGAGAGGGAAAAGCATGCTTCCCGCCGAGCAGGGAGCCCAATGCAGGGCTCGATCCCAGGACCCTGGGATCATGACCTGAGCTGAAGGCAGATGCTTAACCCACTGAGCCACCCAGGCGCCCCTGTGGCTAAATTTTTTTTTTTTTAAAAGATGGAGGAGATAATAAAACTGCTTCAGAACGAAAATAGAACAGCTATGGACCCACTCCAAGAGGCTAAAGTCAGTGCATATGATGAAGTGTCATCTTGCCCGGCCATTCTCTTTCAGTAGGTGGGAGTAGGGAGAAGAGGCACTCCTGCTCTAGACTTAAATCTGAACTACAAAGATGACAATCTTGGTGAAAAAGAAATGACAAGAAACTTGGGAGGAATAGCATACATCATTTTAGAGCCCTTAACGGCCAGAAAGTGGAGTGCTAAATCTGATACAGACAGGCAGAATTCAGGCGGAGATTTTTCATACATTCAGGAAAAGTTGGTTCAGAGAGAGACAGACCAGAGGCCCATGGTTGAGAATCTGGAAGAAAAAACAGCTCCTGTGTTGAGAGACTCTTAACAAGAAAGGTTTTACTATGAATTTACAACCCATCCCAAGACTGAAGAAAGAAAAAGATCTCTAAAAAGGCAATATTTCTTGCATGGGGAGCTTTGCAGTGAGCTCACTGGGCACATCACAGGCACCCAATAAGCATATGTTGGGGGGAAAAAAAAACAACTAATGTAGAGGAAAAAATACAATCAAGGGGAAAATAAACACTGCCTGAAGAATATCATCAAAGCCGAATCTCAGCATGAACTTGGGTTTTTGAAAAGCTAGGAAAAAACAAAGCGATTTTTAACAGCTGTTCAGACCATGTCTCAAAAAGAAGGCCAATGAGTGTTAGATAAAGCACAGCTACAGGATATCTCTATTCACTCTTTCAAGAGGAATGACCACTCCAAGTCAAAGAGGGGGAAAAGGGGAGCGAAAGGACAGAAGTTCAAGTTAGAGGAAGAGAATTTAAGAGCATCTGTGATTCTAAGCAGCTCAATGGCCTTGGACAGCTATATATGCCCCAGGGTGGTGGGCTCCAGGGCTGACCCATCCCCCTCCATCACTGCTGAGGGCCTGACAGGCTGGGAGAAGCACCAAAGCAGCTGAGGGAAGAGGATGCTGAGCCTTTGCTGATGAGATGGAAGTTACACATGAAGAAGCAACCTACAGATGCTCCCTGAGGAGCAGGACTCCACTAAAGAAGAAACTGCGGTGGGGGCTAGCGTGACACAAACACACAAAACCCCCTCGAAACCAACAGGAAAAACACTAGATAGCATTGCCTTCACAGAATGTGCTAGGCCACTCTTTCTTCATCCTCTCCCTCACCCTCTCTCCCCTGCCAGCCGTCAGCCCCTTCCGACCTGCCTAACCCATCTCATACCCCTTCCCTTCTAGGGTCTTCACCCCCCCACAAGGCAGGTGTGCCTGTTTCAGAAATCTGCACGGTAGTGAGTCTCCAGCCTCTGGTGAGAAGGACTGACATCACCTGTGAGCTTGTTAGAACTACAAATTCAAGCAACATCTGTGACGATGCAGCCCTGGTAGCAAAGTGTTTTTTAAAGAAAAGCGGTCCAGGTGAGTACTGTACAGTTTAATTTTGAGGACCGCTGTTTCAGAAGATTGGACACAGAGTAACCAAGGAAGGACTTAAGCACAGCATCTTAATCCTTTCACCTACAGTCTTTAAAAAGAAAAACACCACTTTCTCCAAAAGGTACACTATATAAGGAGTCCATAACACAACTTCAATATCTTGGTAAACTCAAAGTTATAGAAAGGTCATACCTACTGAACTGCTGATGGGTTAGCACCAAACCTTCCAGCCTGATGGCAAATCTCACATCACAGCTTCCAACCATGTTCTGAATTTTAAAATCGAGGAATCTGGCTGGGAACCCCAGCTTCTGCACCACACGAGCATACTTCCTCGCTGCAAGTCGAGACTGCTCTTCACTAGGGAGGGACAAATGTGTTTAAAGAGATCTTAATCGCTGTGTCCTCTATACTGCTTAGGCTGTATGCACATACTTCCCTGATTGTACTTTTAGCATTTGTACCAGGTTTCTCTCTCAAAGTATATTACAAACCTGTAGATGTTGAGGACAAGGACCACCCTCCTCTACTTGTGTCCCTAGCACCTAGTAGAATGTATGGTACAATGGTCAAAGCCAAACCATAAACATGTTCTCATCTTAATTTGTCATCTTTCACATATAGGGTATTTTTCTCTCTTGTTTCAAATGGTATTAGATAAAATTAACTATTCCACTGGTTCTCAAAGTGTGTCCTCAGATCTGCAGGAGCATCATCACCTGAGAACTTGTTAGAAATGCAAAGGTCCCAGCCTCAGACACTCTGGGGTTAGGGCTCAACAGTCTGTATTTTTAACAAGCCCTCCAGATTGTGGTGCTCAGTAAAGTCTGAGAACTATCCATCTGGTCTAAAAGTGTGTGCCACTTAGATGGGAACAGCAGCAGCAAAAATAAAGACACATGCATTTAAAAAAAAAAAAATCAGGGGCACCTGGGTGGCTCAGTCATTAAGCGTCTGTCTTCGGCTCAGGTCATGATCCCGGGGTCCTGGGATCGAGCCCCACATCGGGCTCCCTGCTCAGCAGGAAGCCTGCTTCTCCCTCTCCCACTCCCCCTGCTTGTGTTCCCTCTCTCGCTGTGTCGCTGTCAAATAAATAAAATTTTTAAAAAAATAAATAAAAATTAAAAAAAAAATCAACACGAGGAAGTAAGAGGTAGGCCAATCAGGTGGCAAAGACAAGATACTAGGACTTGGATCTTCAGGTGACAAATTACACTTAAAAAACCCCAAAAAACAAAAAAAAGCATGAAACACCTCAAAACCTAACCAGTTTTGCTCAGGCTTTCTCACAGAATGGTCACTCAACTCACACCCAACATGAGAAAGAAAGACATTCATTCAACTTTGTGGCCATACTCTTCTAAGTGTTTGTCTTGCTCCAACCCTAAATCCAGGTCACAGAACGTGAAGTCCTGCAATGCGAGGCTATATTTGGCAAAACAAAACAATGAGTAGCAGGGGTTGCCAAACAGGAGCAAAACCTGGTGGGTGAACCATGTGAACTCCACCCTCTCTTTTGGGTTGCCCCATCTTTACGTTGAAAATCAGAAACACCTGAAAGAAAAGCCAGATTGAACTTTTTGTTTGCCTGGACTAAAGGAAGCATTCCATTCTCTTTCCTACCTAGATCCTTCACCACACAGCCCCTCTTATGTGTATTAATTCCTTCACATATTTCACTCCACTCCGCGTTGCTTCTCCTCACCCTGAGAGGTCCCTACCAAGACCATGTCCCCAAGTTTGCAGTGAGATAAACAGTTTCTAGTTTGAAAAACTACATTTTGCTAATTGGCTCATTACATTGCCCATTGTGCTCATGTTTATAAGGTCAAATTTTAAGTTTGGGTAGCCCTGTAGTTTCGTGGGATAGTAGCTGTGAATAGGACCATAGAAATTCCCATTCAAACAACTTGTGGTTAAAGTCTACATGCATGTTCTTGTACAAACATTAGGAAATAGAGTAAGAACCTTGAAATGTCACCACCAGTGGTGATAACCATGGAATACATTTGACCCTTTTGTATTTTTCCTGTGCAAACACAGGTATCCTTCACTAGCAAACTCTGGTTATTAACAACTAAAAGGAATAGGTTTGGATCAATTTTTGGAGATAATTCTGATAGCTCTTAGACTAACCAAAATTTCACAAATCTCTATTCAAGATTCAAGAACCAAATAGATTTGGGTAACGAGTATCTCTTATTATCTGAACTCAGCATCCAAACTTTCACCATCAGATTTTGGGAACCAGGTAAATTCAGATAGGGAAAGATACTCATGAATATGTCTGTAATATAGCATATTTTAAAGTGAAAGTTGGATAATAAACTTATAATTTAGTTGCCTGTTCCCCTACAATGCAATGTGACTATCCTTCCAACTTGATATATGTGTATATGTTTTAATAGCTAAATATAATTTTATTTTATGACCTAATGAAAACTTTATTACTAGGTATTTGTCTCCATTTTTTTAATTTTTATTTTCCCCTCCATTTTACACAATGATAAAATGAACATCCTTGCAGATACCTTGCAGAGTTGTCCAATAAGGACTTAAAAATGGTAGATCTCTAGGTCCAAGGATACACAGATCTACAGAAGAGAAAGCCCAGAAACTTACCCAGACACATGTAAAGAATTTAATATGTAAAAACAGGTGGGGGGAAATGGATTAAGAATGGATTTGTCACATAGATGCAAAAATCCTCAACAAAATATTAGCAAACCACATATGCCAATACAGTAAGCAGATCATTTACCAGGATCAAGTGGAATTCATTCTGGGGATGCAAGAAGGATTCAATATTCACAAATCAATCAAAATGATACACCTCATCAACAAAACAAAGGATAAAAATCATTTGATCATCTTAACAGATGCTAAAAAGCATTTGACAAAATTCAACATCCATTCATGATAAAAACTCTCAAAAATGTGGGTTTAGAGGGAACTTATCTCAGCCTAATAAAGGCCATATATGAAAAACCCACAGCTAACATCATACTCAATGGTGAAAAACTGAGAGCTTTTCCTCTAAAATCAGGAACAAGACAAGGATGTCCACTGTCACCACTTTTATTCAACATAATCCTGGAAGTCCTAAACACAGCAATCAGACAAGAAATAAGAGGTATTCATACTGGTAAAGAAGTTAAACTGTCATTATGTGCAGATGACATGATACTGTACATAGACAATCCTAAAGACTCCACCAAACAACTACTAGAAGTAATCAATGGATTCAGTGAAGTTGCAGGATGCAAAATTAATACCCAGAAATTGGTAGCAGATCTATACACTAATAAGAAAAAGTAGAAGGAGAAATTAAGAAAACAATTCCACTTATAATTGCACCAAAAAGAATAAAATACCTAGGAGTAAACTTAATCCAAAAAGAGGCAAAAGACCTGTACTCTGAAAACTGTAGAACAGTGAAGATAACACAATGAAATTAAAAATGAAAAAAAATGAAATGAAAAATGAAAAAAAATATTCCATGCTCATGAATTGAAAATGAATGAAAAAAAATATTCCATGCTCATGAATTGAAAGAATATTGTTAAACTGTTCATATTACCCAAAGCAATCTATAGATTCAATGCAATCCCTATCAGAATACCAACAATGTTTTTCACAAAACTAGACTACTACTAAAATTTGTATGGAACCACAAAAGACCCCAAATAGCCAACGCAATCTTGAGAAAGAAGAACAAAGCTGGAGATACCACAACACCAGATTTCAAAATACACTACAAAACTGCAGTAATCAAAACACACAGGCACAAAAACGGACATATGGATTAATGGAGAGTCCAGAAATAAACCCATAATTATATGGCCAATTAATCTACAACAAAGGAGACAAGAATACACAAAAGGGGAAAGACAGTTTCTTCAATAAATGATGCTGGGAAAATTGGACATCTACATGTAAAAAAAATGAAACCAGACCACTTTAAAACACCATACAAAAAAATAAACTAAAAATGGATTAAAGACCTAAATTCAAGACCTGAAACCATAAAAATCCTAGAAGAGAGTACAGGCAGTAATTTCTCTGATATCGACCACAGCACCATTTTTCTAGATATGTATCCAAAGGCAAGGGAAACAAAAGCAAAAATAAACCATTGGGACTACATCAAAATAAAAAGCTTTTGCACAATAAGGAAACCACCAACACACCAAAAAGCAACCTACTGAATAAGAGAAGATATCTGCAAATGACATATCAGTTAAGGGGTTAATATCCAAAATATATAAAGAACTTCTACAACTCAACACCAAAAAAAAATCCGTTTAAAAAATGGGCAGAGGACCTGAACAGACATTTTTCCAAAGACATACAGATGACCAACAGACACATGAAAAGATGCTCAACATCACTAATCATCAGGGAAATATAAATCAAAACCACAATGAAATATCATCTTATACCTGTTAGAATGGCTAAAATTAAAAAGACAAGAAATAACAACTGTTGGTAAGGATATGGAGAAAAGCAACCCTCATACACTATTGGTGGGAATGTAAATTGTTACAGCCACTGTGGAAAACAGTATAGAGGGTCCTTTAAAAATTAAAAATAGGGCGCCTGGGTGGCTCAGTCGCCTTCGGCTCAGGTCATGATCCCGGAGTCCCAGGATCAAGGCCCGCATTGGGCTCCCTGCTCAGCGGGGAGTCTGCCTCTCCCTCTGACCCTCCCCCCTCTCGTGCTCGCTTGCTCTCACTCTCTCTCAAATAAAATATTCCTATAAAAAAATTAAAAATAGAAATACCATATGATCCAATAATTCCACTATTGGGTATTTACTCAAAACAAAAACACTAGTTTGAAAAGTTAAATGCACCCCATGTTTACTGCAGCATTATTTACACTAGCCAAGATATGGAAGCAACCTAAGCGTCCATTGATAGAGGATAAGGAAAATGTGGTGTATATACACAATATGTTGTGCAGCTATAAGAAAGGAGGAGATTGTCCAATTTGAGACACCATGGATGGACCTAGACGGTACTATGCTAAGTGAAGTAAGTCAGACTGAGAAAGACAAATACCATAGGATTTCACTCACGCATGGAATCTTAAAAAAAATGCAGAAGCAGACCTATAAATATGGAGAACAAATTCATGGTTGCCAGAGGGGAGTGGGGCTGGGGTTTGGGCAAAATGAGTGGAGTGGGAGATACAGGCTTTCAGTTTTGGAATGAAGAAGTCAGAGGAATAAAAGGCACAAGAACATAGTCAATGCCACTGTAATAGCTTTGTATGAGGACAGATGGTAGCTACACTCCTGGGGAATATAGCACAGCGTACAAACCTGTTGAGTCACATGAAACTAATGTAACATTGTGTGTCGACTATACTAAAAAACCACATATGGATTCTTCAATAAATGTATCAGGTCACTTACTGGCCATTTGAAAAGAAAAACTTATCTTCTAGTGAAATAAAATTCTAGGCCAGCTCTGCTCAATATGGTAACCACTAGCCACATATAGCTATTTCTTTTTTAAATTCTATTTATTTATTTGAGAGAAAGGTAGATTGAGAGAGAGAGAGAACAAGAGCAGTTTGGGGAGGAGCAGAGGGAGGGAGAAGCAGACTCCATGCTGAGCAGGGAGCCCAACACAGGGCTCCGCCCAGGCGCCCCCAAGTGTAGCTATTTATATTTAAATAAAAATTAAATAAAAAATTAAGTTCCAGGGCGCCTGGGTGGCTCAGTCAGTTAAGCGCCTGCCTTCGGCTCAGGTCATGATCCCGGGGTCCTGGGATTGAGCCCTGCATTGGGATTCCCGCTCAGTGGGGAGCCTGCTTCTCCCTTGCTCTCTGCTGCTCCCCCTGCTTGTGCACTTTCCCTTAGCTCTCAAATAAAATCTTTAAAAAATAAAAAATAATTAAGTTCCTCTGTGTATTACCTATACTTCAACTGTTCAACAGCTCCATGTAACTAGTGGCTACCACGCTGGAGAGCACACATGGAAAACATCTCCATCACCTAGAGAAAGCTCACACTGAATCAAAACATCAACTTCTTTTCCTCAATACAAAGCAGGACCTGAAAAAGGCCAGAAAAATATACAGCGGTCAATATTTATATAATGTTGTACATGGGGAATGCCTTCCTAAGCATGAAGCCAAACATCAAAACCCTAAAGAAAAATAGGACTATACACACACAAAAATGTTAATTGTATAAAAAAAAAATCATAAAACACCATAAACAGTATTTTGGGAAATAACATATATAGGACAAAACGGTGGAAATACTTACAAACAAAAAGCTGTTTACAAAAGACCAATAATTCCATAGACTATTGGGCAAAAGACACAGTAGGCAGTTTACATGCTTATGAAAAGTTCATCTCACTAGCAAATCAAAGAAATGTAATTAACACTTTTTTTTTTCCAAACCATTTGGCAAATATAAAAAAGAATATTAACACCCAGTGTTCCTTAGAGGAAAGGAATCTTGGTATATCTGTAGAGTGAAGACAAATTCATACAGCCTTCCAGGAGGACAATTTACTACTCATCTTCTAACACATAAGCAATGAGCAGCTCTCCCCCTACAGTTGGATGGTGAAAGGATCTATAGCAGCACAGGGCTTCCTCTGCAGAAGATCCAGGGAAAGGGAGCCTTTTAAGAGTTGCCTCCTGAGCTAATGCTCAAGATAATGGTAAAAAGTACCTAATTTACCTCCTTTAAAAAATTCTCTCCGTTTATCTGCAATAAGGAAAAGATACAATAACTACTTCCCCAGGCTTATAACAGGCTTTATCACTATGGTAGCTTTTAAGTGCACCTTAAGATCAAGCTCTAACAGCCCACCTAAGTCCCCTCAGTTTATTGGGGGGCTGCAAAGCGGACGGGAGTCAGTATTGCACAACTGAATGTTTTTAACCCCAAATTTGGCATTTCATGAACTTAACTCTTCGGCAAAGTATTTTGCTCCTCCGAGGTGTTTTGGAACATAAATACTATCCTTCCTTGTTTTATATACTGAATTATTTGTCTGACAAGGGTGGAGAGTGGTTCCACATACCTTTTGGCTCCCGTGCAGACCATTTTCCCAGAGCTAAATATGAGGGCTGTTGTTCTGGGCTCTCGGATCCTCATTATGACAGCAGCAAACCTCTATACACAGAAGTCAAAAGGACAATTAGCCTCTGCTAGGCTTTAACACTATTCCAGTTGAAAAGCTGAGCTGGACGTAAAAAGAGTCTTGAATAAACGGAGATTGGATGGGAAAGCGAAAAAAATGTCTCCCCATGCTAAGGTAAACAAAAACAATGATTCTAAAATGTACTTAGAAAAAAACAGGTAAGGATAAGAATAAAGCTAAATTTTGAGTGCCTGTTCTATTTCAAGCCTAATACTAAGAGCTTTACAAGTTTGTCTCCTTTATCCTCAGGATAGAGCTCAACTGAGTCCATGATCATCACCATTTAGTGCACAGGGAAACGAAGTGGTTATTTAACTTCCCACTTTACACAGGCAATGGTAAAGTTGAGATTTAAAGCCACGACTAGTCAGATGCTATGCTTTTTACTTTGAAATACTTCCTTTTTCTTTCAAAGACTATTGGGTGGGGGGGGGGGAGTACAAAATATGTTATAGGCTTGCCAAGACTCCAGAATGTACTAAAAAAAAATTGCCAAACTATAGAACAGAATTTATATATTGATAGGCATGCTGAAGATGAAGGACAAATTGATTTTCAGTTCTCAGTGTGGTTCCCCGCCCAACAGCATGGGCAGGCCCTCCGGGAGATGCTGATACAAGGGGTACCAGGGAGGACTGGCCTGCCACACTGACATGTCACCAAAGACCTGCTGCTCCTTCTGGTCCTACACAGGCACCCCTTTCTGTGCTCATCTTCCCCTGGCAAGCTGCGAAGGAAACCAGGGTGAATATTCTGCAAGACTGCAGCTTCCATGGGTTGGAGGGGTTCCACAGGACCAAGATGGGACTGGCAGTTTCAGATTTGAAATGTTGACAGACAGTGAAAGAACCCTGAGTCAGCACTGCACAGAGCTGATTGAATCTTGTGAATGTTTTCCAAGTGTTTAAGATAATACTCTAACCCAGTATTCATTTTATTGAATTCTGAAGGGAGCTTAAGTGCCAAGCCAGAATTTCTCTGGCTCTCAAGTCCAACTTTGGATAGATCCTATACACAAAAATAAAATGAAGGAGAGCAGAGGATGATGGACAATCAAATATGCTTAAATGTGCCTATTTAATAGTGTGCGCAGTCATGGCTGTGGCCCTAAGAATCCTAGCTTATCATTGTGTTTCTGTGCTCATCATAGCCAGCTACATGAAATAGAAAAAGGAAATATTTGGCTAATATTCAAGTACATTTAAATTCAGAGGTCAGCAAGAACACTCCCACAACAGCCAAAACAACTTAATCCATAAATAGCTGATGCTCACAAGGTCCTCTGCATTTCTACAAATACAGCCTTTTTCATCTAAGGCCATAAACCCTCCATCCCCCAAGATAGTGAACTTTTCCCTCGTAGGGACAAGGTCTTACTCATCTTTGCATTCATAGGTACAGAGACCAGCCAATTACTAAATGTTGACTGAACGAACAAATCTACTTCCTCGGTTAATAGGCCATTAAAATTGGATGCTTAGTCTTGGCAGGACACAAGAAAGAGTAGATTTTATTAGACTTTGAGAGAAAAGAAATCCCTAAATCTTACATTAGTAAGTAGAAGCTTGAACTTCACACTTTAAACTATTTACCTTTCTCAAGCAAGAGAAATTGTAAATGGAAAAATTTAGGTGGGACAACATTTAGAAAACACTATTTCCAGAACTATGATGGCATTTTAAGAATGCGTCTCCATAGGCTGAAAGTGGTCATACTGAAAAATCTTCTTGAATGACAAGGGAAAAATCCTAACCTTTAGGAACTGCTCAATCACTGCTTTATTCATCACAGAGAATGAGGTTATTTTTCAGAACTTCAAAGCAGACAATGAGGCAAATAACCTCTTGAGTTGCCAAAAGGTTTGCACTAACAATTTTTTTTTGTTTTAAAAACAAAAACAAAGGAGTGAGTCAATAACATGATCATATGAAGTAAATCTAAGTAGAAGCTAATTGTTGCAAGGAATACTAAGAAATCTCACCTTTGGGTTATATTCTGCATTTTTTGCATGCAAAGCTATTTTCTTCAGATCCAATTTACAGGCCAGGTTTACAGTGGAAACTATATTCCTGAAAAAATAAGTCAACTTAGAAAATTACATCAGACATAAAAAGTAAAAAAGAATTAAAATGTATTAACTTCCTCATTTTATAGATTGTATATTAGCAACTTCCTAGGAGGAGAATTATTCTCAATGTGAAATACACAGTAACGTGATAAACCCTAGTAAAATGTAAAAGATTGCAAAGTGAAGTACAAAAATATCTTCTAAAATGTCATGGCTAGCTGACTAAAAGCAAGTTTGAAATCTTTTTCAAAACCATGCCTCAAAATAGAAAGCATAATTCCAAATCAATTGCAAACGGAATTTCATTTTACGTCTTTATATTCTTTGTGTTTATCCAACCCTAACCACAATTCTCAGCAATTACCGTACTTTAGTATAAACAATACAATCCTTCAAGAACATATATACTAACTCTTAAGCTTCTCTTAGGAGATCAAGAACTAGTACTTTATTTTACAGATAACCAAACTGTCTAAAGCCACAATACATTAAGAACAGATAAATAATTAAACCTGAAGTTCTCTTCCTTACACTATTATTCTGAAATTAGTTGTCATTATATTCGGGAACATAAAATGTGTACCCAGGAGCATCACCTGTTAAAAACACACACATACACACACACACAACTTACTGTAGTTGAGGCACAATTCCAGAACATTCTGAAACAGGGGTCATTGGTGTCATGGGAGTTATGGACACCAGAGGCATGGAGTTTGGTTTCTCAAGAGAGGGCTGGACTGAGTCAGCATCACCAGGGTACAGATGTGAATGGGAATTCGACAAACTGCTGTTGCTTATTAAGCCCAGACCAATGTCCTGCTCTCTGGGTAATGACAACCTACTTTGCTGACTTTGAGTTTTATAATTGTCTTCAATTTCATGCTTGCTTCTAATGATACTCTGGTCTTTATTTTCTTGGGTAAGTTCATCTGGCAGGAAGCTAAGATCCACAGATGAGAAATGGCCAGATGTTTCTTTGACTTCTTCAAGATGTGAATTAAACACAGTCTCTGGATGGGATGAATTAGGCATGTACACATCATCAGGTACAACTGGACTGAGCAGCGGTGACCTGGGCGGAGCGAGGTCATCCTAGGCCATTCCCAAAACAAAATGCAAGAAACAGAACAGCAAGTCACACCAAAGGGAAACCACTATAGCTAGCAGGCAGTGTGTTCAAGAGGCCCAGTAGTCCAAGATAGCTTACATTCACGCCTTGCCTATTTCCACAAAGTACCACTAAAGTTAGATTTCAGAGTTGCAGCACACTTAATAGAAACAGGAAAGTAGATCTTAAAATGCAAACAAAGCATTTTTCAAAAAAATGTTTTTCCTACATTAGATCCATTGTAAGTTGCCACTCTAAGTCTAATTTTGTAATAAAGGCAACTGAGCAACCATACTCTAAATTGTGTGTACTTTGGGTCCTCTTCCTGCTATCTTTCTGTGCTGCCGTAATGGTGCCCATGAATGCCCTGGCAGGTGCTCTCAAGAGCACTAACAATGCTGAAAAGAGAAACAAATGCCAGGTTCTTATTAGGCCATGCTCCAAAGTCATTGTCTGGTTTCCGTGATGACGAAGCATGGTTACACTGGCAAATTTGAAATCGTTGATGATCACAGATTGTGAAATTCACAGGCAGGTTAGGCAAGTGTGGAGTGATCAGCTCCAGATTTGACATACAACTCAAAGATGTAGAAAAATGGCAGAGTAATCTGTTCCTGTCCTGCTAGTTTAGTTTCATCGTATGGACAACCTCAGCTGGCATCATGGACCATGAAAAAGCAAGACAAAAACACACAGGAGGGAAAATCCTGGGATTCTTTTTCTAGGGATGTAACACATATATGCAAATAAAATGCCTCAATGGACAAAATAAAAAAATTTTAAAAATAGTGTGTACTTTGAATAGATTTACTGTATTCCTTGATTACGAACTTTAGTTAAATATTTTTTAGTCTTTTTTTTTTTTTTTTAAGATTTTATTTGAGAGAGAGAGAGCACACACAAGCAGGGGGAACAGCAGGCAGAGGGAGAAGCAGACTCCCCGCTGAGCAGGGAGCCCGATGTGGGACTCGATTCCAGGACTCTGGGATCATGACCTGAGCTGAAGGCAGACACTTAACCAACTGAGCCACCCAGGCATCCCAAATTAATTTTGAGTGGGTTATTTTTCCATCTGTTTTTCCACCCTTTTTTTTTTTTTTAATTTTATTTTTTATCTGAGAGAGGGAGTGAGAGAGAGAGAGAGAGAGAGAACAAAACGGGGGGGGGGTGCTCAGAGGGAGAGGGAGAAGCAGGCTCTACCACTGAGCAGGGAGCCGGACCCAGGGCTTGATCCCAGGACCCCGAGATCATGACCTCAGCTGAAGGCAGACACTTAACCAACTGAGCCACCCAGGCACCCCTGTTTCTTAGAGTCTTAAATTCATAGTTTATAAAGAGACAAGTGAAGGAAGCTTAAGATAGAGTCTTGAGTGCTAATCAATACTCCACTGAAGACCCAAGGTTATTCCTTCTAGTCAAAGGAGATATGAACAAATATTCTAGTTCGGTGAATTTACAAGAGGAAAACAGTTATTGAAATTTAAATGGCAAGAATAGTTTAAATCAATGTATTATACTTTCAGTCTGGGGAAGGCTGCTCAACCTCCATTACCATCAACTGAGGGAATGAGGTGTGCAACTGAGGAAAGCAGCTCATGTAAAATTCACGAGCTTTTCTATGGAAAAAAATCGATTACCTTGATACATGTTACCACCTGTTTGGCCCAAGCTGTAGACCTAGATTCCAGATTTTGAGCACTGCTTGCAGGATAACCTCATCCCTAAGATCTGACTTCTGACAACTGAACATTCGTGAACGCCTCGTGCTGGATCTTCGTGACAAAGCTACCTCTAGCTAACATAAAATGTCTGGCTAGATTCTACTGAATTGTTCTGTTACTCCAAATCCAGCAGATGGCAGGGGTGACTAATTGTTCAAAGAAAACACTTTAGAAGAATGCAGTTATTCTCCTGAAATAAGATTTTGGACTGTGCTTCATTTTGAATTATGTAATTCTCCCCCACTTACCCCCACCCCACAGATCTGCTTTAAGAAAAGTGAGGTGGGGAAAACGGCCAGGATTCTCTCATTGGCCTCTCCTGTACTAGCTGGAAAGGATCTCATCAGCCAGTTTACACTAAAGCACTCCTATCTGCAACAATCCGTGTCTCCCCTCCTTTTTCCTGTCCTGGCATTTTAGCAGGGAGGAAGCACTCACCCAAGGAAACCTAACTTCCACTAGCAATCTAAGGCAATGGCAGCAAGATACGGAAGGGGGATGTTTTATGGCAAGGGACGTTTGACAGCCTTTCTGGTGGACCGTAGGAACACACCGCACAGGATGTACTTACAGCATATTCACCACATCTTTGGCCTTATATCTGCAGAAAATTTTTGCTAAGCTGTTTTTGCCAGAACCATCAACTCATCTTTCCTGCGTGGGCTTTCATTTGCTATGTTAAACGCAATGAAGGCCTCACTATTTCTACTTCGGCGCTAATCGTCGTCTTTTTAAAAATCCCCCATACAGAAAGTTGCACTTTTCTTTTTGAGGACTCCTTGCTCTCGCTCTTCTACAATACTTGACTTTAAAGATTTTTTAAATTGAGAAACAAAACAAACAAAAAACCAAGAACCCCGAACTGAAAGCCACAGGTGTCTCCAATTCAAGTTTTGCGACACCCCCCCCCCCACCTGTCCCTAGAGACTATTTTTTGAGGCCTGTTCTTGGCATCGAAGGCTGCCACCCCTTCAAAGTGCAATACCAACGCTGCGCGGGGTAGTCCGCCTACGTTTCCCTTAGCAAAGCGGGGACACTTGGGAACCAGAGGTCCCTACAGGAGACACAGAAGCGAACTCTCCGTGTCCGCGTCTTTCTAACCGGGACGGGACCATCTAACCATGGCTCTGGAGTCACACTACACCAGGTTCCGCTTCTGGTTGGCAACCGTGGCGTGTTATTTCCCCTCTCGAAGCTTCTATTTTTCAACTTAAAGACGAGGACCATCAAGCCCACCTCTGACGGTCGCTAGGAGTTCTGTACGGGCTACTGAAGGCAAAGCCCTCAGGGCTCAGGACTGGGCGCGCTCAGCAACCGGGCGGGGACGCGCTTTGGCCCCCGGACAGCGGCGGCGGCTTCTGGGCTCACCTGGGCGACGCACTGGTCCAGGTAGAGCTCCAGGTACGTCTGCTCCTCCTCCATGGGTGGAGGCCTCACCGTTAGAAGGGCTGAGAAGGGGGGAAGCGCCCAGGCAAGTCGAGCTACGGCGGAGCCCGACTGAGCGCACGTGGCGCACAAGCCATTTATCCGCCCGGCGGGCGCACGCGGCTAGGCGGGGCCGGGGGGGGGGGTGTCGGGGCCCGGAGCCTGCGGTGGGGGCGAGGTGGGGCAGGGATAGGGGTCGCGCGGGTCCCTGGCCTCAGCCTCCGCCCAGCCCACGCTGCTGCAGACCGCGCACACCGAGGGAAGAGCCGGGGAGGAGACGCAGAACTCAGCCCCGGGCCCACAGGCCATTGGGAAGAGCGGGAGAGTGGGGAGCGTGCAAGGAGACGCGAGGGAAGGGGCCCCTCTCCAGCGTGCAATCACCGCACTCCGCCCACAGCTGAGGAGCAGCTTGGCCCGCAGATCTGGAGCTTTCCTTCAGTACCTGCACGTGCTCACGCCTTTGCCTCCAGGGCAGGGGTCTCGGTGTTCGGTGTTCGCAGCATAAAAGGTGAACGCGTTGGACAATGAGGAAATGAACGGTATCCTCACCCCCCCTTTTAAGGGATTTTTTCTCTCTCTCGCTCTCCTGAACAGAGCGAGTGGAATTTGACACACCCTTATGCAGTCAGGTGTAGTACTTTTACGTTATGATTGCTTCTCGCCTTCAAATCCCAGGTGTTCTTCCTCCAATCACAGAGCATTCAGTCTAAAACTACGTATAGTCTGAAATTAATTGTACGTTAACCAAAGTGGAATTAAAATAAAATATATAAAAATATAAAGCTTCATACAATCAAATGTGCTGCCACCGTTTGAGGCAGCTCAAGGAGATAATACAAAAACCAGATATTCAGAGTTGCCCCTTTCTTGAAATCATTATTTTAATTTTCAATGCCTCAGCTCTCCTAAGAACTTAAATGTGCAGATGGTTCTATAAATAAAATTGACACTTTCAATGTAAGATATTTCAACATGTACATGGAGACACACATAAAAGATGTCTTTCCTGTTAGACTATACTCTCTGAGAGCAGGAATTTTGATTACTCATCTTTGTATTTCTGTACCAAGCTCATAGATGATCAGTAAAACTTCATTGGTGAATGAAGCTGCCCTCGAAGGGGAGCGGGGGGGGGGGGGGGGGGCGCCTGGGTGAGTCAGTGGGTTAAGCAGCTGACTTCAGCTCAGGTCAGGGTCCTGGTGTGGGAATCCCTGCTCAGCAGGGAGTCTGCTTCTCCCTCTGCCCTTCCCCCAGCTCGTGCGGGCACTCTCTCTCCTCTCTCTGAAATAAATAAAACCATTTTAAAAATGGAGCATGGGAAACATTATGGTAAAGATAGATGGCTCTCACAATCAGATCACAATAGAAATCTTACAGAATTTCTAATCAAGAATATAGGAAACATTTTGATAAAGCTGACTTTTATATAATGGTTTATAATGACATGTAATTTTGTTACAATTCTGCCTACGAAAAATGTTTAGCACAGTTCCTGCCTGGTCGCTGAGAGACTAGCCTCTTGGTTTTGTTATTAGACTCTTAGGTACTGAATTGTGTTCTTCAAATTCATATGTCAGAGCTCTAATCCAATATGACTGCTGTCCTTATAAGAAGAGAGAGAGACACCAGGGATGCATGTGCACAGAGAAAAAGGCCATGCAAGGACACAGTGAGAAGGCAGCTATCTACACGCTGAGGAGAGAGGCCTCAGGAAACCAAACCTGCTGACACGTCGATCGTGGGTGTTCAGCCTCCAGAACTGTGAAAAAATAAATTTCAGTTGTTTAAGCCACTCAGTCTGTGCTATTTTGCTGTGACAGCCCTAGCCAACTAATACATAGAATCATAAAGGGTCTCATCATAGGTGGTAGGCAGAATTCTGAGATGGCTCCCCAAATTCCCACCCTCCTGATGCATATACAGTTTCTCCCAGTTATTCAAACTCATCTAGGTGCTACTGTGAAGGGTTTTTGCAGATCTAATTAAGGTCCCAGTCAACTTCAAGAAAGGTAGATGATCCTGGGTGAGCCTGACCTAATCAGGTGAGATTTTAAAACGAACTCGGTTTTTCTTCCTCATGTGGAAGATTCACAGCATGAAAAGGATTTACCATGAAAGAGATTCTCCACTGCTGGCTCTGGAGATGACTGGAGCCATGTTGCAATGAAGGTGGGTGACCTCTGTTTGCTGAGAGCGGCCCACGGTTGACAGCCAACAAGGAAATGGAGACCTCCTCCTGTAGCTCTAAGGAACTCAATTTGGCCAACAACAAAGAAAGGAATCCCTGAAAGGAACTCAACCTGGGCAATACTGTCATTTCAGCCTTGGAAGCCCTGACCAGAGAACCGAGTCATGCTATGCCCAGACTTCTGACCTATACAACTGTGAACTTAAAAACAGTGTTGTTTTGAGCCACCAAACTTGCGGTAATTTGTTACTCAGAAACAGAAAATGCAAAAAAGAAAGAGATGGAAAAGGAATACATCATAAATTATAAGTAAGAAGTAGGGACCCAGATTTGCAGTGATCTGCAGTGCAAATGGTAAAGCAAATGAATAAAATGTTAACAATAAGCAAATTTGGGTAAGGGGTACATGAGGGATCCTATTACTACTTTCCTTTTTGTAATTTTTTCTAGGTAAAGTTTCAGAATAAAAGAGGCATGACTGTTTGGGTGAATGTTTTCAGTTGTTTTGTTGAGAGTTAATTTGTCCAAAATCTTAAATTGTTGTATTTCTGAGAATCAAAGATTGATATGGTTTGATTGAATAATAATTAAATGCTAGCAATCACTGAACTCTTATTATGTGCCAAGCACTGTTCTAGGTATTTCAGACATGAACTCATTTAAACATCACAACAGCCCTGTGAGGTAAGTACTCTTTTATCCCCATTTTACAGTAGAGGATACTGAGGCACAGAGAAGTTAGGAAACTTGTCCCAGGTAACACTGTCCCTATTCAGAGTATTTGACTCGAGCCACATGCTATGTATTGTTCCCCATCAAAGTCTACATATGTCATTTCAAATTAGTAGTTTGTTTTCACTTGAACTGTGTTTGTTAATCTGTTTTGATTCTGATTTTTTTCTTCAGATTTTGTAATATTTTGCAATTTGGCAGAAAAAGAAGAAAAAGGAAAACAAAATAATCTTATCCAAAAATTTTAATCTCTTCTTTTCTAATTACTGTTGTGAAGATTAACTGGATTAAATGGGAGTATGAGTAAATTTTAGCAAGCACTTTGCAAGTATAAAGTATTGTTTTTAATGTTGTTAAAAGAGTAATGTCAAGACTTAGATGGACCACGCCAATAGTTATGAAGAGTGTTTAAGAGAGGTCAACTCTTTGGAAAATAAGCCTTTAACTCTTACTTTAATAGGCCCTGTTCTTCATCATAAAAAATATTAAAGGGGCTCCTGGGTGGCTCAGTTGGTTAAGTGAATGCCTTCAGCTCAGATCATGATCCCAGGGTTCTGGGATCGAGCCCCACATTGGGCTCCCTGCTCGGCGGGAAGCCTGCTTCTCCATCTCCCTCTGCTGCTGCCCCTGCTCTCTCTCTCTCTTTCTCTGTCAAATAAATAAATAAAATATAAAAAAAAGAAAATATTAAAATAAAATCCATATCACACATTAAATGTAATTTATAAATCACTGAGAGTTGAATTTCTTGTGAGCAGTTGATACGTCCCATTTTGTAGACATTTAATCAAATTTACTAATTCAGTTTTGGAAATTTTTTTTAAAGCTTTTATTTATTTGACAAAGAGCGCAAAAGAGCACAAGCAGGGGGAGCAGCAGAGGGAGAGGAAGAAGCAGGCTCCCTGCCGAGCAGGGAGCCTGATGCGGGACTCAATCCCAGGACCCTGGGATCATGACCTGAGCTGAAGGCAGATGCTTAACTACTGAGCCACCCAGGCACCCTCAGTTTTGAAATTTAAAAACATTTTGGAGCCAACAAATTTTTCTCCGCTCTCAAACAATCAAGAGCACTGGGCCTCAGCCTCTAAAATGCAATCGCCTGGGTGGGGCCAGATAGTCTCTGGCAGGAAAAAGATGGAACTTCAGGGTTGAAGGAATATTGGGAAACATGTTTCACTAGGGGGCGCTCTTTTCTCTCCATAAATATCTTCTGGTTTGGGGCGCAAACAGCTTTCAGAGTCAGATTACAAAGGGGTCCACACATCCCCTAAATGTTAAAATAAAAAGTGGATATTTCTCTGTGGCAGAAGACCAGGGGGTACTTCCAAAAGATAAGATTAGTCACTGTACCAATCAACGCAGATACATTTGTCCATATTTATACAAAGAGATTCAATTTACAGTGGCTAAACCAACCGAAAGGGCTTGTAGAGTAATCCACACTCCTACCACATTAATGGGTGTTATACATGAAGGGCAATTTCGCTGCCTAGGAAAAATCTGAGAAGCAAGCATTTTCATAAATGTGATTAGGTTTCTTGAGGCCATGTTAGGACAGGACATTTTTAATCTGTGGCCCTTTTGCTAGATGCAGCCTTCTTTTTGTCTTACGAGCCATGGACATTCGTTGCAATTAATCTCTGTATTGAGCTGCAAGTTTCCTGACAAGGATTTTTATACACAAGAATATGAAGGTGGATTTGAGCAGGGCTTGAAGGTCTTTTCTAGATCAAAACTTAATGAATTTTTGTCCTTTCAGTAATCATTTGAAATAAAAATATCCCACAATAAGTCATCCTTCCCATTCTCCCTGGAGATGGAGCCTAAACGACAGCATCTGTGTGAAGGCTCAATCAAGAAGGTGCTGAAGCCTTGTCACAAATGACCTTCTTAGTCACCGTGGCCGTGGCTCCCCAATCTCGGTCCCCTGAAACTCTTGAATGGTAACGTCACCATGCTTCTTCCCCAGGGAGGCTACTACAGTTCCTCTCAGGTGGTGCCGTACACTGAATGTAAAGAAGACTCGCTGTATCTTCATTTTCCCAGGAAAATGGCTCAATCTCACGTAAAATTAAAGCCAAGAATTAAAATTTCACAAGCTCCTTTTTCTCTCTTGGACTAATCCCAAGTATGTTCTTTCTGTATGGACATCTACCATCAGAGGGTTTCTACAAGAAAGAACACATGATCTTTTAAAGCACAATATACATAGGAAGTGTTATTCGTGGGCACAGCTTTGGCAGCTGTTATGTGAAAATGGAACGGAGTCCGTCAGCCCTGATTCTGGGCAGGAGAGATGTGCTCGACCATTTCTCAACCCGGATGCATGCAGGGCAGTCTGGTCCCAGATGACAGCTACCTGCCCCCGGTCGTGCCCAGCAGCTTAGGTTTTGTAGCATCTGCTCAGGAAAGTACATATAAGGACTTCAGCTT
Source organism: Neomonachus schauinslandi (assembly GCF_002201575.2). Taxonomy (NCBI): domain Eukaryota; kingdom Metazoa; phylum Chordata; class Mammalia; order Carnivora; family Phocidae; genus Neomonachus; species Neomonachus schauinslandi. The sequence goes on along the minus strand of NC_058411.1, from coordinate 43,107,455 downwards.
CCTCTTCCCACTGAACTGAACTTTGTACACGCCTTGCGAAAATACATATCTTCGTACGTGCCCACACTTGCATTCTGTATAATTAGAGTCAAGTTGGGAATGACTCTCCAGTGCTGTCTTCTCCACCCCGAGAATTAACAGTTAAAATCTTAATTCTGATAGACATTCTCAGGAAACTTGAAACACATTTACATTTATTATGTAAAATCAAGGACAGTTCCGAGGTTGCAGCTGTTTGCCCATCTGTGAATGGCCGGCCTCAATATTTCTAACCTGGGAAATGCAAGAAGACTGTTATTTTCACTCAGTACTTCGATATCAAGTGAGCCCCTTTTTTGCAGTTGTGGAGAGAGAAAAATCTGCCTTTCCTGTTGTGCAGATGCATATTAGGAGGCAGAGGAATGCAGTGTATGAAGAGCCTGAATTTGAGAGTTAGAAGTCAGTTCGAATCTTTGCATAATCACACACAAGCCTTGTGACTTTAGGCAGGTTACTTAATATCTGTAAGCCTTAACTTTCTCCCTTGTGAAATGGAGCTGACCCTGGAGTCGTGGATTACAGGAGATGATCAGTAGAGCACTGAGTATAGTACCCGGGGGTAGGGTAGGGTTGCTAGAACATTATCTGCAGCCAGGTAGGAGTGCCTTTTAACACTCAGTCCTAATAGTGAAAGTCTTCTGGAAACCTTCAGAGTATTCTGAAACAAAAGACAGAACGCTCCATCAAGAGCCTTGAGAAGGCAACTTTACAGAGTAGCCCATGGCATTATGTGGGGACATCACGCTGTGGGTAGACAAGAACGGGCAGTACCACTAAAAGCTTCCATAGCTCCTGAGAGGTCCTTGAGGGGAGCAACCTTTGGGAGTGGGCTGGAGGCTGAGGTGAGTCAGCACACCCACCCAGTTCCTGAGAGAAGGCTCCCTAGGGCCCTTGAGTCACTCTTCCCATAAACCAGGAGCCAGCCCCTCCCCCACCCCTTTTTTCTTTCTATTTCAGAGTCAAGTTAATGCTAAGAGGTATAATGGGAATAATAAAATATAATTACCATGATGACAAATCTGCAAACGATGTTCCTTATGAAAATGAATTTTCCTTTGGATACGCCGTACTTACTCAGAAGGGCCACTGAGTGGCACATCTTCAGGTGGTGCTTCTTGTAAGTCAGAGGTAGTAACTGTTGGCAGCAATGTCTTAGGAGTGATGGAGAAGAGACTCTCCACCTTTGTGGAAGATACCACTGCTGATAGGGGATTGGGCAGGGGACTCACTCCCTTCAGAACATTTCTGGACGTGTCTCTGCGTTGACTATTTTATTTCTCTTTTCTTTTTAAAGATGTATGTATTTATCTGAGAGAGCTAGAGAGAGAGAACGTGAGTGGGAGGAGGAGCAGAGGGAGAGAGAGAACCTCAAGCAGACTCCCCACTGAGTGTGCAGAGCCAACTCGGGGCTCCCTCCCAGGACCCTGAGATCATGACCTGAGCAGAAATCAAGAGTTGGGCGCTCAACCAACTGAGCCAGCCAGGCGGCCCGACTATTTCATTTCAAGACAACTTATCTGTCATTCCCCCGCTGCCGGCATGTTCACTCACCCATTACTGTGTGCGAGATACTCCTTAGATCCCATCAAGGATACAGAAATGCTGGTCTTTAAGCAACTTACAACATGGCAGAAAGGATGAGAGCAAGAACAATAATAAAGATAGTGATAATAACCGCACTTACCGATGACTTACTCTGTCCAGTCACTCTTTAAGCGCCTTAAAACCTTTTTTTTTTTTTTTTTTAATCAAAACAAGGCTGGGGCGCCTGGGTGGCTCAGATGGTTAAGCGTCTGCCCTGGGCTCAGGTCATGATCCCAGGGTCCTAGGATCGAGTCCCGCATCGGGCTCCCTGCTCAGCGGGGAGCCTGCTTCTCCCTCTGCCTCTCTCTCTCTCTCTGTCTCTTATGAATAAATAAATAAAATCTTAAAAAACAAAACAAAACAAAAACAAGGCAGTAAGTAGATGTAATTATCATCTCAGTTTTAAAGATGAGAGAGCTGAGGCCTGGGGAGTTAGGCAACGCACTCAAAGATAAGCCGTGCACGCAAACAGACAGTAACACCAAGCAGAATTCCGCTCGGTGTCCTGGCAGTTTATGAGGGAGAGATGGCTTCCTGTGGAGGGGCATCAGGGCATACTGCACAGAGGAGGCAGGGAGAGAGCAAAGTCTTGAAGGGTGTAGGGGGCTGACTTGTAGCCCCTCCAAAAGACAGGTCCTCCCCAAACCCTTGAATGTGACCTTATTTGGAAAAGGGTTATTGCAGATATAATTAAGGAGCTGGAAATGAGATCATCCCAGATTTAGGGTGGACCCTAAATCCGATGATAGGTGTCCTTATAAAAGAAAGGCAGAGGGAGATGTGAGAGGCACAGTCGCCTAAAGAGGAGGCCCTGTGAAGACGGAGGCAGAGACTGACAGCCTGGGAACCGCCAAGGATGTGGGCAGGCATCAAAAGCCAGGAGCGAGGCCTGGAACAGACTCTCTCTCAGAGCCTCCTGGAAGAACCAACCCTGCCAACACCCTCGTTTGGGACTTGTGGCTTCCAGAACTGTGTGAAAATAAATTTGTTGTTTTAAGCCACCCCGTCTGTGGTAATTTGTTCTGGCAGCCCCGGGAAGCGAGCACAAAGGGTCTGCGAGAACCGCCCGGAAACACTGGCTGGAGCAAAGCCACCGAAAAGGAAAAATATGGAGGTTTGAGTGTGTCTATTTTGGGTTGCCTGAAGCATAAGGACCCTGAAAGGGAGCTGGTTTTTTAAGATGAAGGTCATAGGATGGAGGCTTTGTATGTCAGCTTAGGAAATCTAGATTTTACTTGATGAGCAATGAAGAACTTGATGAGCATTGTATACTTAGAAAATCAAGGTGTCCCTGAGCTTGCAGGAGGTAATATGGGGCTGAATTAGGGCAAGGGTTGTGGGAATGAAGAGAAGGGACAGAGGGAAGGTATCTTGTAGGGATCCAACAGACTTAGTGATCAATAGATTCTCAATCTGACTCCTGCTAAGTAGCTTGATTCATATCTTACCTGCCATTATTTATGCATTTTTGTCTTCTGGGATGCATAACACCCACACTTTAAATGAGCTATCCCAAGTCTTCTGGCTGCCTGTCAAGTTGCTGCCAGGAGTCTACCTTCGGGCTTTCCCAGATACCACACTACCCCCCACATAAGAGGTCATTTTTTGTCCATGCCACTAGGATGGTAGGGTTCAGTTTGTGGCATATGTGTGGGATTTGCCTGATGCGTGCTGGGCTTTGACTTCAGGACATGATTTTGTACCATCATGTCTTCCCATGTCTCCACTGACCTAGCACTTCCAGAACATCAGCTTCAAGAATGTTTGAGAACCTTCTAGGCTGATGAACTTGTGCTGTTTCCCAAAGGAACAGAAGTGTGGTTTAACATCAGGTTAATGCAGTTGTCTGGTTTCGTCTCTAGGTTTGACTTGTATAGGAAAGAATGAGTGAAATGGGTCCTCTTAGGTAGCCTTGATTGTCTACGTTGGTTTGGGGAAAGGACATGGCTTGGACACAGTGCCATGGGCGGTACTGTCTGTGGTACCTGTCCCCACCCTCTACTTTCCAAACCCAGGCCGATACCCTCAGGACCCCCAAGCCCCCCACCCTAACCACCTTTATTCATGCTGCTTTTGTCCCACCTTTCTCCTGCTCAATCCCAGAAGGTACTTCTCCCTTTTCTCTGCAATTCCAATACTAAGCGTTGTTCGTGGCTCAGCGCCAGATCACTGCCTCCAGCAAGCGTCTCCTGGTCTGTTTTCTGTCACTGAGTTCCTGCAGTCAGTTTGCTTCTGTGGTGCTCTTCCCCACCTTTCTTTCTGCTTCTGGGTCTGTGCATTATCTCTTTAATGGATTACAGCCTCTTAGAGTAGGGAGTTCGGTTTTCCTTTTGGCCTCGTGCTGCCTGGCAGAATGCTGGGCATACAATGGGGCGGGGTGGGGGGGGCACATTAATTATTGATTGAGTCCATAAATTGCAGATACATTTCTAGAACACAGATTACCTTATAAAATCTGCATTGCTTTCCTCACTGTGCATAGAATAAAGTGCAAATTCCTGAGCATGGAATTAACAACAACAAAGAGCAAAATATAAAACAAAACAAAACAACATAAAATAAAATCTCTCCATCTTTAGTTTCCAAACTATACTTCCCAGCTCTGAATAAGCACTAGGTTATCCTTGCCCTCATCATTCCCACAGCTGGGAATATCATTTCCAGAGCCTCTGCCCTGGATGTTCTTCCTAGCCTTCAGATGCTGCCTTCTGTGTGGAGCCCTCCTTGATGTCCCAAGACACAGTGAAGGCAGTTTTTCTTCCGCAAGCCTGTACCGTGGCATGTTCGTCCAATTTGGCCTGTATTTCACTTAACCTTGTCTTGTATTTCTTTGTTTACGTCCCTTCTGGATTGCACGCTGCTTGAGGAGTGGGAAGCTGTTGACTCACTTTTGCATCCAGTTAATGTCTAACGTGGGATAAGTAGCCTTTCGTTAATGCTGGCTGTGCTTGGTGTAATTCCTGTCTGATAAGGATCAGCTTCAGCTCTAATGGTTTTCAGCAGCTTGCTTGCCTGTAGAGGAGCTAAAAGGTTAGCTAAAACCTAGCAGGGAATGTACCTGCTCCTTCTTCTTTCATACCCTCCCTGGTGGCAGAGACGGGGTTCTTAGGTCTCAGCCTCTGACGCTTTAGCTGGCCTTCCTTAGCAACCTCTCCCTGCTGGGGAGGGGGAGAGACGGAAATCATCCCCAATTCAAGTGCACACATTGCTTCAGAGGCAGGCCAGGGCCCCTGTGTCTTGTGAGTCAGCAGGCATTAAACCAAGCTCATCTCTCCCCCTTACTTCTAAAGCCCACAAAGCAAACTTGTTATCGCCGCACAGGGGATAATGAACATTAGGCCAAGGACAGAGCAGCCAGGACTATGGCGGGGGCTGCTTTTGCTCAGGGATGGTGCTGTGAGCCATTTTCTTTCACTCTCTCATGACTTATATACTACTCACTGACAGTGAACCAGAGAAACCCACTTGACATCATTAGTCGTGTGAGCCAGATGTCAGCTACTAGATGTTTCTAACTTCCCCAGCTTGCTGAGCTCATCTGGATCTTTATGATTTAGTAAAAATTGTCTCAAATCCCCACCCCTTATGCAATAAGTAGCCCAGATACTTTGCCAATAGCTCTGAGAATTCTTTTTTTTTTTTTTTTAAAGATTTTATTTATTTATTTGACAGAGAGAGAGCACAAGTAGGCAGAGCGGCAGGCAGAGGGAGAGGGAGAAGCAGGCTTCCTGCCGAGCAGGGAGCCTGATGCGGGGCTCAATCCCAGGACCCTGGGATCATGACCTGAGCTGAAGGCAGACGCTTAACGACTGAGCCACCCAGGCGCCCCTAGCTCTGAGAATTCTTGCTGGCAGGGTGTCCAGAAGGGACCTGTGTTCCCTCTGCTATACTCTCTGCTTGCTCTGCTTTCTTGGTCTCTGTGCTCTGCCTCGTGCGTGCCCTGGTCCTTTTGCAGATAGTATCTGCGTACTGGACTCCTAACAGCCCCTCAGTTCCCAGAGTGCCACTCTCACTGCTGTGCGTGCTGCAGAATTTACTGAGGATTTGGGCAATGGAGTGTGTGTGTGTGTGTGTGTGTGTGTGTGTGTCAGGGTTAGGGGTGCTGCATGACAGAATAGAAAGGCAAAGCACTTACAACTGAATATTTAACCATCTCAGTTTTAAAAGTTCCTCAGCCATTCTATCCTCTGGGGAACCTTCTGGGGTCCCTTTCCCCCAGCCTCCTGCCATGTGGCTGGACCCCTTCCCATGCTCTTCTTGGACCTCTCCCTGCTTCTTCCTGTTTCATTCAGTTACAACTCCAAAAATTACTGTGCATTTCTGAAGCAAACCAGTTTAACTATTTTCCTCTTTCCAGAGGAAACCAGCCAGACTTAGCCTCCAGGGCCATCCTCATAGCTAAAAGCTCCATTTAAGATGTTTCTCACAAAGATCGTTCTCTAGTTGAGGAGAAATTCTGTGATCGGCTCTGATAAAAACTTTTTTTCCCTCCCTTCATCACTAAATAAAATGAAATTATTTATCGATCTAAATATTGTTGTGAACTTGTTTCTGTTTATATCTGGGTGCATTTATATCTTTGTGCTTCCCACACAAAATGAGAAAAAAAAAAAAACAGAAATAAGGTAAATGGAAGCTGTGCCTCACAGGCAAGGGATGGACAACTTATCGTTCTTCCTTCTACGACAAGACATACTGATAAATGTGGCACCTTTTTTCTGCTGGGCAAGGACATGGCTTTTGAGTCCTCTGTGGAGTTGATTCAGGCCATTGTTATGAGTCCATTAGAGTTGACATGAGGAATGAAGCCAGTTTGCCACCACAGTTTCAGACATTCGGTGGAGGGAGTTTTGTGCTTCTGGTGGTTGCTTCCATTTGTGTTCATTAACAGTTGCCAGTTTGGGGAAATGGAAGGAGGTTGGGGAATGTGATTTCTGTATTAGTCAGCATCAACTGGGATATGCTGTGGTAATGAATGACCCCCAAATCTTGGTATTTCTTGCTCATGCCACATGTTTTTCAGGGTCAGTGGAAGCTCTGCTCTGTGTCACCATTACTCAGGGAGTCAGGTTCCCAGAGCAGGCTCTATCTGGAACATTGCTGGTCTGTGGCAGAAGGAAACAGATCCTGTTGAACCATGTACTGCCTCTTAAAGCTTCTACTTGTAAGTAACACTTGTCACTTCCACTCACATTTCATTGGCCAAGGCTAATGTCAGTAAGGTGGGCGAGTATAATCTTCCCTTAGGAATGGACAGCAAAAACATTAGTTCAGTTTATATCAGATACCTCCCTTTTTTATTGTTCTCAAATGTCTGGGGAATGAAGTAAAAGAAAATGGAGACCTTTCCTATTTATCAAATTTTAATGGCTATTCTTTATTCTTCTTACTATATATGGTAGAAATCTTATTATGAGGTTTAAAGACTAGAAGTACATATTTGATGTGATTAACATCAGGACCTTTACGATTCAGTATCTCTTCTTCAGCTGGGATGTAATTAGTTTTAACAGAAGGCTGCTTGATGGCCAAAATTAGGTCTATTAATGCAGACCAAGATAATAATCTTAGTGGTTAAATCTGGACTCTAATTATCCAACACAATAGTATGGTCTTTTATTTACCTTCACAGCAGAATAAGGTAAATCTAACAGTATTAATCTCATGAACCATAGCCCTTTCAACCTTTTAAAAATATGTTGTACTCTTATACGTACCTTTAATAGGAAAATAATCTTTTCCTATTGAAATACATTAAAGCAGATATAAAAATAATTCTCTCATGCTGTGATAATTATTTACTTCATCCCATTAATGGAAGAGTTTCAGCATGTGACCTACAAAGCAGAGTTGCTAAAGGATGTTTGGAAGAGCACTAGCTTAGAAAAATGTTAATAGATGTTACACCAAAAACAGTTTAGTAATTCAGGGGTTCACGGAGTTCTTGGTTAAACACAGTAAACAGGTTTTGTGATGCAAGTTATCTCAGAATCTTAATGATGCATTATTAGTACCTGAGCCATTTATCTGATAATATTCTTCAGAACACACTGAAATGCTGACTCACAGCATTCGACCAGTCCCATTACCACCACTTTCCAACCTAACTGAAACGCTAATCCTTTGAGCCCTCTGTTTACTTCTAATCAATAGCCCTCTGATTTCTTTAGTTCCTTGCTCATCCATCTGACACTGAATAATTCATCATTTTAGTATCATGCTTGGTCAATTATCTTACCTTTTAGTTGTACGCAGGTGGACAAACCCAACTGGGGATGAATCCAACTTTTTGCTTCCTCCAAGCCCTGCTGGAGAAAGATACATGACCATTCACTTCAAACAGGCCCCTAATACCTGACAATCCCCCTGTATTTCGTGTCAACTCACCTCTTACTCTCCTGCCTCCTTGTGATACTATTTCAAACTCTTCCTACTTCCTGGATTTGATAACCAGCTCTCTCCATCCCCACTGCATGCCCTACCCACCTAGCTCCTCTGCAGAGTGCAGCGTGCCTGCTATTCCCAGTCTCACGTCTCCTGTCACTGCCCTCATTCTAGCCTTCTTTCCCCCTTTTGGGATGGTGGAAATGTTTCTCCTCCAACCAAGGACCATCCCTCTGCCTGTACTTTCATTCCCACACCCTTCCACCTTTCCGAGGACCTTATGCTATCAAATATGTAGAGTCAGTCTTACTTTTCAACTAGTCTTGCTCATCAACCATCGGCTTTTTACATATGCTTAAGTCTTTCCCATTATGGGAAGGAAAGAAGGAAGGAAGGAAGAAGGAAGGAAGGAAGGACATTATATTCAACATCATTTTCTGTTCCAGCTAGTGCTTCCTTCCTCTTCATGGCCCCAAATCTCACTGTTTCCATTTCCTTCCCCCCCTGCTTCCCACTCTACTCAACCTGCTCCCAACTATTTTTTGTAAATTTTAAATTGAGATTTAATATGGCAGTGTGTATTAATCTTAAATATACAGCTCAATGACGTTTTACATAATTATACACCCCATGTAGCTACCACCCAGATCAAGCTATAGAGCATTTCCAGGAACAGAAAGTAACAACATCCTCAATGTTTTATAACTTGATATCTTCACTTAACCATACATCCTGTTCATTCCACAGCAATATATTGAGACCTTCTTCATTTCTTTACTACTGAGGAGTGCTTCATTATGTAGCTGTACCATCATTTATCAATATTCTGCAGATGGACATTTAGATTGATACCAGTCTTTTGGTACTCTAAATAGTGCTTCAATGAAGAGTTTTGTAGGCATCATTTCATATTTCTGCCAGTGTATTTTTTTTTAAGATTTTATTTCTTTTTTGACAGAGAGAGACACAGCGAGAGCAGGAACACAAGCAGGGGGAGTGGGAGAGGGAGAAGCAGGCTCCCCGCTGAGCAGGGAGCCCGATGCGGGGCTCGATCCCAGGACCGTGGGATCATGACCTGAGCCGAAGGCAGACGCTTAACAACTGAGCCACCCAGGCGCCCCCTGCGAGTGTATGTTTGGTTCAGATTCTTAGAAGTGGAATTACTGAGCCAAAGGTTAAATACATTTGTAATTAGGTTAGATGTTGTCAAATTCCTCTCTGTAGAGGTTGTACCATTGTATTCCCACCTGCACCGTGTAACAGGAAAACATCTGCTTCTCCACAGACTTGCTAACAACACAAGTTTAAAAAGTTTTGAATTTTATATGCTTATCTTTTTAGTCTCTTTTCATTTTCTTGCAGCTTGAGATATAACTGACATACGATATATATAGCACACAATCTGATGAATTTTGCCACATGTGTACAACTATGAAACCATCCCTATAATCAAGATAATGAATGCATCCATCTCACCCCAAAGTGTCCTCATGCTCCTCTATAATCTGTCTTTCCCTCCCCACTCCCGTCTCCAAGCATGAGAGGTCTCAGCAATTTTACTTCCTATATTCCCTTTTTTGTGGTATCAGGAGACGTGCCTCGCAAGGGAGTAAATGAAGACCAAAGGAAAGAGCCTAGTAAACCCAGGTAGGCAGAACATGTAATCCTCAGGGTGAGAGTGAGCGGAAAGTCTCGTCTGTGGCCTGCTGCAGTCTAGGCTGGGGGCACCAGCATGGAGGGCGAGCGGTTTGGATTGGCAGCAGATCAGAAGACTCCAGGAGAGATGAAGATGAAATCAATCCAAAACCTGATATATCAAACATGTGGAGTGAAGATTCAGACACTTAAAGAGAATTTGTGGCTGAAAATCAAGGAAATGAGCAGAGAAAGATCATAAGGAAAGAAAGGAAAAGTTACGATATGTCAAATGACCCAACTATGTAAATACTGAAGTTGATTTAATCAAAATTATGATATGAGTTTCTGGGGGGCGTGGCAGAATGGGAGGGGCAGGGCATGCGGTAGGGGTGAAAGAAAGCTAAACTCTTACTTCCCGCAGGGCCAGGTGAAGGAGCATTCTTACAATCGAAAGATCAAGAAAGATCAAAAGAAGCGTGTTTTGGGGGCACCTGGGTGGTTCAGTAGGTTAAGCATCCGACTCTTGATCTCAGCTCAGGTCTTGATCTCAGAATCCTGCGTTCGGGCCCTGCGTTGGGCTCCACGCTGGGCATGGAGCCTACTTAAAAACAACAACAACAACAAAGAAGAAGCATGTTCTTGGTAATTCCTACACTGCCTTCCAGCTTGGCTTGAGTGGCAACTCCACGTGCCCCTTTCCCTGACTGCCCTTGGTGGCTCTTCTTCAAGGCAATCTTATGCATCCCTCTATTAGGGCACTATCATAATTTTTTATTTACTTTTCTGTATTCCCATGAGATCGTGAGCATCTTGGGGGAAGGACAGTATTTTATAACCCCTTGGTCTGACACACAGGAAGTGTTGAATTTGTGAACAATACTACAGAACATTGCAAAAGCAAAACTTACCAAGTCTTGGTAAAATTAAGAGGAATTTAAAGAGTCTGTTAAGTACCACAGTATATTAAAATTAAAATCAAATCATAATGATTTTAAGGCATTGACTCATTTTACTTCCAGAAGTCTCAAAACATTACATTTTCCAAAGTAATGAACATGCATATATCCCTACTTAACTCTTCAGGCCACTGTGAATTTTTCTCAATGAGATTAAGTGCTTGGGGCCCTTTCCTGGGAACGTTTATTTAACTTTTCTCATGCATTAATGGAAAGATTTTTATATTCAAATTTCTATTACCTCCTGCTGGGATAATTTCATAAGCCCTAGTTATCTCATTAGGAATAAGAAACCACTATTTCCAGGAAACATTATGGGATATTAAATTGTGGTTAACAGTGCAGGTGTGTGTTACTTTTCAAACTCAATATCAAACAAGTTGATTGATAAAATATATTCATTTTGCTGGAGGTCGAGAGCAAGTAGAAAAAGGAAGTTAAACAGTGATTAATAAAAATAATTTTCTTTTTGCAGAACAATTTCCTTTACATTACAAACTCACTGAATGCATTTAAAATACAATTCAATTTGCCACAATTTGACTTACATAAGATATTTTTCTAGGAGAACATCTATAACATAAACACGTCAATCTGTTTTCCTAAAACTATAGTATTTTGAGCTATATGCTCCAAATGACAAAGGGGTGGAGGAGGCACCTTTGACCATTACACTCAATGACCCAATGGCAAAATTTTTCATTGCCTATCTTCCAGGTTCTGTGCTTTGCTTCCTGCCCACAGGAGGAATGCTTCCACCAGCAGACACAATCCCGAATGGATTGGAAGGTGAGGTTCCCACATGCCAATGAGTGAAAAGACCAAAAAAAGACAGCTTCCAGCTATCAGGTCCTGCTGAGCTGCAGAGAGCCAGCTCGCCTGGGGCCACATCCTTCCTGGGTTAGCCAGTGATGAAGCTTTGCTGCAGTTCTTCCTCCAGAGCTCTCCAGCAGGCTTGCTGAGGCTCTGCCAGGTTTGCTCTGCAGTGTGAGTCTTCTGCTCCTGTTCTCTCTCTCTCTTTTTTTAAATTTTATTTATTTGTCAGAGAGAGAGACACACACACAAGCAGGGGAGGGCAGGCAGAGGGAGAAGCAGGCTTCCCACCGAGCAGGGAGCCCGATGCGGGACTCGATCTCAGGACCCTGGGATCATGTCCTGAGCCGAAGGCAGACGCTTAACGACTGAGCCACCCCAGTGCCCCAGCTTCTGTTCTCTTAACATCACAGGTGTTGATCCCTAACAAACAGCTTGCTTCCCAGACTCTATCTCAGTATCCCCTTCCAGAGAGCCCAATGGGCACACGTGGCTCACACTGAGGGGGAGAAGGACAGTGGGTGGGACTCAAGGGGACCATTGGGCTGCCCCTGTTGCCACTGCCAAGGCCAATGGCACACGTCAGGGCAACGCTACAGTCACTCGATACAAACTGGACCACAAGAGGCATGGACCCCACAGAAATTAAGGCTGGTTCTCTTCATCATGTAAAAAATCCCCACCAGCTGAGGTGCCAAGGGAACATGAAAAATGAATCATAAATACCAACTATGGTATTTATACACCATTGCAGAAGTAAGAACAATTTCAGCAGCACATGTTTTCTCCTCTGTTGTGTCATGGATATGCTGATGTACTTCAATTTCCCTTTCTTCTCCCCTGTCCCCCATAGTTACATATGGGGCATATTGGTGGTAGTTAACTTTAAATTTTACTTTGCATGATACAGACCATCAGTAAAGGCTGTGATGGAACACAAGAGAAATAGGTATTTCCCAGATATCCTGGACTTGAAGCTGGACCTAGCAACTGTTTAGGCTTTGAGACTTTTTTTTTTTAAGCTTTTATTTATTTAAGAGGGAGAGCACGCGGGAGTGAGGGGAGGAGCAGAGGGAGAGGGAGAAGGACAAGGGAACTCTGCACTGAGTGTGGAACCCGCCGGTCGTGGGGCTCGATCCCAGGACCCTGAGATCATGACCTGAGCTGAAACCAAGTATTGGATATTCAACCGACTGAGCCACCCAGGCATCCCAGTTTTGAGACTTTAAAGAAGGGCTGAATATATTTTTGTTTGCACAAGTATAATTTGTTAGGTAAGAACACTTTAGGGGGCGCCTGGGTGGCTCAGTCGGTTAAGCGACTGCCTTCGGCTCAGGTCATGATCCTGGAGTCCCGGGATCGAGTCCCGCATCGGGCTCCCTGCTCGGCGGGGAGTCTGCTTCTCCCTCTGACCCTCCCCCCTCTCATGTGCTCTCTGTCTCTCTCATTCTCTCTGTCTCAAATAAATAAATAAAATCTTTAAAAAAACAAAACAAAAAAAAAGGAAAAAAAAAGAACACTTTAGGGACTATAACTATGTGCAAAAAAGGTGTATGTTGATACTGGGCAGTGAAGGAGTGGAATGTAAGAAGAGGAAAAGAAGAATGACTTTAATATCTAACATTTACTGAGCACTTGAATGAACTTATTTAATGAATTACATCATTTAATCTTCACGACAGCACTGAGAGTGGTGCTATTACTATCTCCATTTACAAACGAAACGGAGGCTCCTAAAGCTTAATTAACTTGGCTACAGTGGCAGAACATTTGCACGCAGGCGTTCTGTGTATCCTATACATGCTCTTAATCTCCCTAAATTATATTGTCTTATTTTACTGTAGAGGAGACACATCATTTTTTCAGGTTGCCCAGCATCTGAATCCTCTGATTCTGTTTGGGAAATTCTCTTTCACGGGAAACCGGGTGGGAGACAGAGCCCACCTGCCTCTACAAAGTCCAAAGTGCAGATACATCCCTCCCATCTTTGTGGACATGTTATTGATGCCACCTGGAAAATAACCTTTTAACCTTGAAAACAGAACTGTCAGTTATTTTACCAGCAAAGGTGGGTTTATCCAGGAATAGCAGAGAGTGGCATCTGGGATAAGTGAGCTGTGGCAAGCGCACAGAACAAAGAAAGAAGAAGGTCTTTCATAGAGGAAAGGATGGATAGTTGGGAAGGTCTACGTACGGTGGCTTCTCATTGGCTGGGCTGTGACCGTCTCTCATTGGCTGGGCTGTTGCCGCGGTGAAGAAGAAACCTGCCTTCCTCCTGCTGGGATAGTAAAGTAGCATCCACATAAAAGGTGCACCTCTTCCTGTTGGATTTGGATTGACCAGTGCTGAGTGTGAGAGCTCCCCCTGCTGGCCTCCCAAATCCATTCTACCCAGGGTTTGCTTTTATTAATTTGCACAAGGCTTACTAATCAGATGCACTTTCTGGTGGCTATTACAGTAAGATCAAGTTTCAAAAGCACCTGGGGCAGCAGTGCCAGGGGTGTTGGGGTCGTAAGCTACAGGTTCTGGTGCTTGGCAGCCGCCATGGGTCTGTCCTTACCAGACCAGGCTTGTATTATTTTGGATGTTTGTCTATAAAGCTGTTAATGTTGTCTGTGCATCTTTCCCAGAAATTCCATGAGGTACCCAACATTCTGATCTGTGGCAACAGCTCTTATGGTTGTGTAGCCTTATTTCTAAAAGGAAATACTAGCTTATACATATATAGCTCCTGGCTCTTTTCTGTACAAGGCACTGTTCTAAGTGCATTACATACATGAGCCAAATGAAGTCTTAGACAAATCTTAGGACCTAAGTTGGACTATTGTTCTCATTTAACAATGAGGAGACTTAGGTACAGAGAGCTTACATACTTGTCCCAGGTCACACAGAGACATGATTCAAACCCAGGTCATCTGTCACCAGAGTCTCTCCTCACCACCAGTTGTTTTACCAGGGTCCCTTCATTTCTGAATTGTTTTGATTCTACCCTCCGTTAGATGACTGGATTTTGTCATCAAAGTTTTGTTTCTTTTTTAAGAATTGCTCATAGGTATTTTTTTTAAAGATTTTATTTATTTATTCATGAGAGAGAGAGAGAGAGGCAGAGGGAGAGGGAGAGGGAGAGGGAGAAGCAGGCTCCCCAAGGAGCAGGGAGCCTGATGCGGGACTCGATCCCAGGATTCCAGGATCATGACCTGAGCCAAAGGCAGACACCTAACCATCTGAACCATGCAGGTGCCCCCTCGTAGGTATTGTTTTATTTGGGTTCTCTCGTGCTGGTGAGTTTATCTTTTGCCTTTAGATGAAGAGCAAACTTGCTGAATATAAATTTCTAGGTCACACGCTGCCGTAGAACTCTGTAGGCATTGTTCTACTCTCTTCTGGAATAGATGATGTTTGTGGTGAAGTCTCAGGGCCACCATATTTTTCTCTCTTGTGTGTAACTTTTTCTTTTTTGCTTCGTATGTCACTTTTGCTTTTCTCTATATTGGTCCTTTTTCCTTCATTTGAACATATTTTGACTTTGGGCATTCTATCTCAGTTTTTCCCAGGTCATGTTATGGCTTTTTGTCTGAAGATTCAAATCTTTATTCTGGAATAGTGTTCTCCTCTCATTTTTGGGGGAAAATATTTAAGACTCACTTGGTTCTATTCTTCAGAAATATCACTTATGTGTCTGTTAGATCTACTTTGACTTCTATGTCTATCACCTCTAGTATTTTTTTATATCCTTGTCCCTTCCCATCTCTTTCTGGGGCTTTAAAAAAGCCTGTCAATTATGTCCATTACTATGTTTTTGATTATGTTACTTCCACTCTCATTTCTCATGTAGTGCTTTTTGGTCATGGTTTTCTATTTCTATTCCAGTATTTTTTCCCCTGAGCTCTGCTGGCTTGCCTTTTACCTTTATTGTTTTTTGAATTGTTCCTCTGTTTCTGTAGATAATTCCTCTTTCCTCTTTCCCAAGGGATCATATACTCTTCATATTTGACACTTAAGAGGTTAGCATGGTATATAGTAAATCCCTTAAATTACCTCTGGAAAATCTCCTATACTCTCTCTCTGCTACCAGGCCAGATTATAGACAATACAAATTATTGCTATTCAGCTACCCCTCTCCTGCCACTTTACAGTGCAGAATGGTGTCTCCCTAGGGGCACCTACTGCTTCTCCCATGGACTCCCCATATCCCTCCGTCTTGGTGTTCTGGTCAAAGACTCATTGGAACTGTCACTTATTCTCAGAAATACCTATACCTTGCCTGAGGTCCAAGGCTGTCAGTGTTCATCGTCATTTCTGTTCAAATTTGAAAGTGGTTGGCAAGTATTCTGCATGGTGGTTGTTTGGAATTGTAGTATTTCCCTGTTTAAAGATGAGATTAGGAATCCCGGAATGGCTTACCAGGGAGGGTCTGCATCAGGGTATCTCACAAAGTTGCAGTCATTTCAAGGCTTGAGTGGGGCTAGAGAATCTCCTCCTGAGCTCACTGTCGTGATTGTTGGCAGGTCTCAGTTCCTTGCTGACTATTCACTGGAGGCTTCAGTTCCCTACCACATGGCCCTCTTTATAGGGCTGCTAACATGTGGCAGCATACTCACCCCAGAGAATGTGATGAGAGAGAGAGAGAACAAGAGAGCATCCAAAATGGAAACCGCATTTTTCCACAATTTAATTTCAGAAGTGACATACCATCACTTCTCCTATATATTATTGGTCATGTAGATTAACCCTGGTACAGTGTGGGAAGGGACTGCACAAGGGTGTGAATACCAGAAGCTAGGGATCATAAGGACTATCTTGGAAGCTGGCTACCACAAGTCTATGTATGTGTGTGAATATGTATATGCATGCACATGTTAACTAGAAGGATGTTTATAACGATTCTAAATTTGAATGCACTTAATAATATAGCTTTGCAATATATGAATCAAAAATTGATAGAACTACAAAAAGAAATAGATAAACCTCCTATTATAGTGGGAGATTTTTAACTCACTTGCCCAGTAATAAATAGATCTGGTAGGTGAAAATATCACTAAATATAAGTTTTGAATAAGACAGTTAACAAGCTCAATCTAATGGGCACATATATAGGACCTCATAAAGCAGTTGGAGAATGCTCATTCTTTTCATGCCACTCAGAACCTTATGAAATTCGATTACTTAATAGTCCACAGTTCAAGTATCAATAGATCTTAAAGAATTGGGACCACAATTTCTGACCACAATGCAATTAAAATTCAGATCAATTTGTAAAAAGATGACCATGAACATCCTATATGCTAGCAAATTTTAAGATGTACTTCTAAATAATTCACAGGTCAAAGAAGAACTCATAATGGGAAATTTAAAATATTTAGAACTGAAAAATAAAAACAAGTGCTATGTATAACAATTTTGGAAACCCAGCTACAGCAATGAATAGAGGGAAACGTCTAGTTTTAAATTGATAATTTAGAAAAGTCAAAAGACCAAAACTAATAAGCTAAGCAGCCATTTAAAAAGTTATAAAAGTAACAATAGAATAAACCCAGTAGTAGTAGAGGTATAGAAATAGTCCAGAATAGAGTAGAAATAAATTAAATAGAAAACAAAGGTAGAAAAGGATTAAAAAAATGTGTAAAATTTTGAAATGACTAATATAATTTATATATCCCTGGAAGCTTAGTTTAAAAAAAGAGAAAAAGAGGGCACAAAATACCATATTGGGAATAATAACTGGGGTACAACCCAAGGAACAGTAGAGACTAAAAGGAAATTAAGGAAAAACTTCATGACAATAAATTTTATAACAAATGCCTACAAAAAATTAATCTGCCACAATTAACTAAAAGATAAATAAATAAATAAAAAACCCCTGAGGATTTCCTTAAACATGTGGAATTTTTAATTTTTTATTATTTTTTTATTTACTTTTTTTTTTTTTAAGATTTTTATTTATTTATTTGACAGAGAGAAAGACAGTGAGAGAGGGAACCCAAGCAGGGGGAGTGGGAGAGGGAGAAGCAGGCCTCCCATCGAGCAGGGAGCCCGATGTGGGGCTCGAACCCAGGACCCTGGGATCATGACCTGAGCCGAAGGCAGACGCTTAACGACTGAGCCACTCAGGCGCCCCTGGAATTTTTTATTTTTAATGGGATCCTCAGAAAGAAAACAATAGGTCCCAGATAATTTCAAGGACAAGTTGTAACAAATAATCAGTGCAAACTCTTCTAGAGAACTGAATGAACAAGAGCATTTATTTATTAAATGACTAATTTCAGAAGCTTGTAGTTACTAACAATATATCCGCAAAACATTTTGTGACCTCTTCTGTTAAATATTCATATAAATAAATTGAGCCCATTTCAGGTAAACTGTTGGGCTTATCGTGAGCCCTTATATGGTTCAGCTGACATAATTGAATTTACCTCAGTAGAACTCTACTTCAAATTCTCTTATTCATCTTTGTTAATAAAAGTGGGGTCATCCCTGTATAGATGGGGAGGACTTCTTGCATTTGCCTATATCAATACAAATTTGCCCCAGTTGTTTCCTTTAAATAATCTTACACGATATGACTGAGTTAGTTATAATCCCTCCTCTCTGAATTCAAAAGGGAACTGAAATCTGGAATAAAATCTTTATGAGAGTTTAAGAGCAATATATTTAATTGACATAATATGAAAATTCAGCCCTTTATTTCTCTCTCTGTTCTGCATGCTGTTAAAGTTTAGACGTCACGAAAATCTGCCCCTTAGATTAGGATGCCTGAAAAATCATTTCACTAATCTCACGGTGACCTCAGATGCTCTTGCTGGCGTCCCAGGGACTGTCCTTTTCTTTCATGATCAGGTAAATGATCTCTGTCCCAGATGTCCATGAATCACAATTGTGGAATTCTTGATTTGTCTGTTTTCTCCCTTCTCTATCTTTTTCCTTCCAATGGAGGCGTCACGTCCAGCCTCTTCTGGAGGCCCTTCGTTTCCAGCAGATCACAGAATCTTTCCTGCACATACTCAGTTTGGACCTACAGAACTATCACGGGCCCAGGGCAATTTACTCCCGGTGTTTTGCTCACATTCTCATCAGTTAACTGGAAACAATGATTCCTATCGTTCAGGGTAGCTGTTGTGGACTGAATGTTTGCATTCCCACCAAATTCCTATGTTGAAACCCTACCCTGTAATGTGATGGTATTGGGAAATGAGGCCTTTAAGGGGTTGTTAGGAGTAGATGAGGTTGTGAGGGTAGAGCCCCCATGAATGGGATTAGCGCCCTTGTTAGGGTGGCTGGATAGCTGGGGTTCTCTGCTCTCTGCCAGGTGAGGCTACAACTAGAGGTCAACAGTCTGCAACCCACAAGGGGGTTCTTATCAGGACTTGACCATGCTGGCACCCTCATCTCACACTTCTAGCCTCCACAATGTGAGAACGAAATTTCTGTTGGTTATAAGCTACCCAGTCTACAGTTTTCCTGTTCAAACAGTCAGAATGGACTAAAATGAAGACTATCCTACTGGCATTCCTTGGAAATATTGCAGGCTCCGTTGCAGACCACCACAATAAGGTAAATGTTGCAATAAAGAGACTCAAATAAATGTTTTGGTTTCCCAGGCCATATAAAAGTTATGTTCACATTATACTGCAGTCTGTTAAGTGTGCAATAGTATATCAAGTAAGACAGTGTACAGACCTCAATTTAAACATACTGCGAAAAAAGCACTAACCATTATCTGAGCTTTCGGTGAGTAATAATCACTGATCGCAGATCACCGTAACAAATAGAATAATGGAAAAGTCTGAAATATTATGAAAATTACCAAGTGTGACACAGAGACACATAGTGAGTAAATGCAGTTCGAAAATGACGCTGGTAACTTGCTCGGTGCGGGGTTGCCAGAAACCTGGCAAAATGCAGTGTCTGTCAAGCGCAAAGAAGCTAAGCACAATGAAACAAAGTATGCCTGTAATAGGGTTAGAACGACATGAAGTGCTTACCGTGGTGCTTAGAACTCAGTAAACACTCAATGCATGCCAATCATTTTTCTTATCATAATCCCCATCCCAAGGCCAATTTTCTGTGTATTCTAGGGATAAATAGATCTTCCCACTTTTTATTCTAATTTCAATGAATTGCCTATTGACCTTATGCATTTGGTGGCGGGGGTACATTTTTATATTTTAATACGTGAGTACCCTGTGAGATCTCTGGGAGAATAAACGTAATGGTGATGATTTGTGTCTCTAATTGCCTTTAACGTACGCATAACCTCTCTGTGAATGAGTATCAAGCCCTTGTGAGCTATCTTAGCTATTAGCATGGCAGAGCCTCTGCCTTTAAGGACACTCAGCAGTGAGTTGATATTTAAATCTGACAATTCATGATGCCCCATGAGACCTTTGCTCTGTGATTATCCCACAGACGTGCACAGGCAGTCTTTCTCACACTTTAGGCCCCTTTGGATCCCTTATCAGGGCTCAGCACACTTGTGGACTGAAAATTTTAGGTGAAAAAATTTGAAAGGTTGCTCACTCATAAAAAGTAGTATTCAAAATGTATGATGATCATGTCAGATTTGTAAGAGGAATCATGTTGTATGCAATCTTTGCCAAGCCAGCGTGATAATGGGTAACTTGAGCTGTCGGTCCCATTGATTTCTTTTCTTACTACTTATTTCTACTCAAGTAGAAGACCCAAACTCACAACCGTAGGGCTGAGAATAGCAGTAGGTGTTGGTTTTTATTTCAGATAATTCTAGCTATTATTTGGCTCGACGTGGACCCCGTATTTTCAAACATCAGCATCCCCATCCCACAGCCATTCACAGTAAACTTTGCTACTGCTCTCATCAGGAGGCGAGGTCTATTCTGTCCTCTGTCCCCTATGTTATTAGGTTTCTCTTGCTGGGTGACAAATTACCACAAACTGCAGCTTAAAGCAACACACGTTTATTATCCCACAGTTTCCTGTGTCAATAGTTGAGTGCATTTTAGCTGGGGCCCTGCTCCAAGTCTCACGAGGCTGAAATCAAGGCACTGGCCCGCTGTCTCCTCATGTAGAGGTTTGACCAGGGAAAGATCCATTTCTAAGCTTCCAAGTTGTTGGCAGAATTTACTTCCTTCTGGCTGTGGGACTCACGTCCCCCTCTTTTACCAGCTACCGTCCAGGGACCACTCTTTGCTCCTAGACGTCACCCTCAGATCCTTGCTGGGTGTCCCCACCCTCTCAGCAATGGAGAACCTCCCCTTCATTTAATCGCTCTTCTGATCTCTCTGACTTGCCCTTCTGCTGCCAGCCAGAGAATAATCTCTGCTTTTAAGGGGTTTATGTAATTAGATCAGGCCCACCTAGATAATAGCTCTATCTTCAGGTCAGTTGATTACTAATCTTAATTATCTCTGCAAATCCAGGCGCCTGGGTGGCTCAGATGGTTAAGCGTCTGCCTTCGGCTCAGGTCATGATCCCAGGGTCCTGGGATCGAGTCCCGCATCGGGCTCCCTGCTCCTTGGGAGCCTGCTTCTCTCTCTCTCTCTCTCTCTCTGTCTCTCATGAATAAATAAATAAAATCTTAAAAAAAAATTATCTCTGCAAATCCGTTTGCCTTGTAACAAATCCCTTTTCCATGTAACGTCACCATGGGAGCAATCCTAGGGGACAGAGATCATGAGAGGCACCTCGGGAATTCTGCCTACTACACTAAATCTGGGGTGGCCTGTGACTTGCTTTGTACAAGACATTGTGGTCCTCAAAAGCCTTGCAGCTTCCACTTCTGTTCTCTGAAATGCTCCTTCTTGGAACCTAGCCATCATGCTGAGAACGTTTAAGCTGGCCATGCGGAGGAGAACCAAGGTGTCCCAGGGGCAGGCCCAGCTGATTATTACTGTTTCAAGCCGCTAGGTTTGGGGGTGCTCTTTTCTGCAGAAATAGAAAACTCTTTATAGGATTCCATCAGATGCTAAGACTGTATCATTTCACACTCAAAAAAATGAAGTTTGAAGGCATTGGATTAGGAGAGAGGGTAAATGGATTCCCTGTTCATTCTTTGGTCACAACACAATTTGAATGTGATTGACTCACTGTTGCAGCTTTTGAATGTGAATTAAAATATGCCAAATAATATATCACTGGTTTATCTCCAGAATGTCTGAAGAATCATCAAGAGTTAGTGAAAATTTAAGGTTTTAACAATTGAGCCAATTGTACATAATTCAGTCTTCTAAAAATGTTGATGTTTTATTCTCAACATTAAAAATCTAGATAATTCTTCCACTGCTGGTGGGAATGCAAGCTGGTACAGCCACTCTGGAAAACAGTATGGATGTTCCTCAAAAGGTTAAAAATAGCGCTACCCTATGACCCAGCAATTGCACTACTGGGTATTTACCCAAAGGATACAAACATAGTGATCTGAAGGGGCACCT
This sequence comes from Neomonachus schauinslandi, assembly GCF_002201575.2. Taxonomy (NCBI): domain Eukaryota; kingdom Metazoa; phylum Chordata; class Mammalia; order Carnivora; family Phocidae; genus Neomonachus; species Neomonachus schauinslandi. Next base: position 43,085,635 of record NC_058411.1, on the reverse strand, counting down.
GCACCCCAATGTTCATAGCAGCAATGTCCACAATAGCCAAACTATGGAAAGAGCCCAGATGTCCATCGACAGATGAATGGATAAAGAAGATGTGGTTCATATATACAATGGAATATTACTCAGCCATCAAAAAATGAAATCTTACCATTTGCAATGTCGTAGATGGAACTAGAGGGTATTATGCTAAGCAAAGTAAGTCAGTCAGAGGAATACAATTATCATATGATTTCATTCATGTAGAATTAAAGAAACAAATCAGAGGATCATAGGGGAAGGAAGGGAAAAATAAAATAAGACGAAATCAGAAAGGGAGACAAACCGTAAGAGACTCTTAACTATAGGGAACAAACAGAGTTGCTGGGGGGGTAAGGGTGGGTGGGGAACGGGGTAACTGGGTGATGGGCTTTAGGGAGAGCACTTGATGTAATGAGCACTGGGTGTTATATGCAACTGATGGATCACTAAACTCTATCTCTGAAACTAATAATACACTATATGTTAATTAATTGAATTTAAATGAAATAAATTAATTAAATAAAAATAAATAAATAAATGCATAAGGAAAAGATTAGTTCTGTCCAAGTAGTATGCAATAGAAATATTTTTAAACCAACATGGTTTAGTGTTAGGATTTTTAGAAATCAAAATATTTAGTCACATGATTTCAAACTAAAGTCAAACTAAAGTCGAGTAAATCTGTGGTAATGATTTTTTATTTTTTATTTTATTTATTTTTTTTAAAGATTTTATTTATTTATTTGAGAGAGAGAGAGAATGAGAGGGAGGAGGGTCAGAGGGAGAAGCAGACTCCCTGCCGAGCAGGGAGCCCGATGCGGGACTCGATCCCGGGACTCCAGGATCATGACCTGAGCCGAAGGCAGTCGCTTAACCAACTGAGCCACCCAGGCGCCCTGTGGTAATGATTTTTTAAAAATCTGGATAATTGACTTAATGCCTGAAGTTAGTTCAGGTCAGTTTCAGACATACGTTTTGCTCCCCCTGAGATTTCCTTGGATGCCACATCTGAACCCTTAGTTACTTATTTTACCTTAGCCACAACCAAAGCCACCCAACTTCACTGTGGCCCACTTGGTTCTGCTTCTTGGATCTGACTAGCCTCTGACTGAAAGTTGGGTCACTCCCCCTGCTGCTATCCTGCATCCAAGCCAACCACCCTTGTGCCTGGGAGTTCTGGTTCCTCCTGTCACTTCTAGATCTGGACATATACCATACCACAGGGCATGGGACCCACCTTCCCAGAAGTCACCAAAGGAGCTTGTTTTAGGGTTCTCCAGAGAAAGGGAACAACAGGGTGTGTGATCACTGAAACAAACTGATTGAAGCAGTCCTTGTAACATATTTACAACTTTAAGAATGTAATGATTATTATGCATGAAATGAGATTCATGGGAAAATTATATTTAATTAATTAATACATCTCACATTTTAAGTGTATGTACAAAAGTTTATTAGGTTTTGCTTGAGTCCTTAAGGTATGATAAGTTTCAGATACCAAAAGTTCTGAGACCACCGTGTAGAAATTTTATTATTTTATTTTATTTTTAAAAGACTTTATTTATTCATTTATTTATTTAGAGAGAGAGAGAGAGCATGCACACAAGTGGGGGTGGAGGGGCAGAGGGAGAGGGAGAGAGAGAATCCCAAGCAGACTCCATGCTGAGTGTGGAGTCTGACATGGGGCTCAATCCCACAACCCCCAGACCATGACGTGAGCTGAAATCAAGTTGGAGTTCAACCAACTGAGCCACCCCGGCATCCCACCATCTAGAAACTTCAAGAACCAATAAAACCTTCTACAATGATGAAAATATTCTCGTGTTTTCCACTATGGTAGCCACTCGCCACAGGACATATGGCTAGTGTGACTGAATTTTTAATTTTACTTAGTTTTTTTTTTTTTTTTTTTTGAGAGAGAACGAGCACAAGAGGGGGGAGCGGGAGAGGGAGAAGCAGACTCCCTGCCGCGCAGGGAGCCCGATGCGGGACTCGATCCAGGGACTCCAGGATCATGACCTGAGCCGAAGGCAGTCGCTTAACCAACTGAGCCACCCAGGCGCCCAAATTTTACTTAGTTTTTATTAACTTTCATTTAAAAAGTGGAGCATAGCACAGGGTTAAATGGCTTTAAAACCCCTCACCCACACAGAGTCTAGACAGAGAGAGTTATGATGTGCATTCCCCAGCTGCCACCAAACAGCGGAGCTAGTGGGTGGATGCTTCTCAACCCAGATTAGCGAGACATGCTCTGTCCCAGAAATCTAAAGGATGAGAGTGGGGCTGGCTAGCTGTGAGTAAAAGTTTAGTGGGGCCAAGGAGCGCCTGGGTGGCTCAGTCAGTTAAGTGTCTGCGTTTGGCTCGGGTCATGATCCCAGGGTCTTAGGATGGAGCTCCGCCTCCAGCTCCTTGCTGAGCGGGGAGCCTGCTTCTCCTTCTGCCTCTTCCCCTTCCCCTGCTCATGCGGTCTCTTGCTATCTCTCTCTCTCAAATAAATAAATAAAATATTTTTTTAAAAACCTTTAAAAAAAAAAAAGTTTAGTGGGGCCAAGACTGGCCTGCATGGTTCCTGAAACCTAGATGGGAAAAGAGAGGAAGAGGTATGGGTACCTATCTCACACCGTCTGACAGAATGTCCTGGAGGGGTGACAAGTGATTTCTCGTCAGTGATTTCCAAAGAAATCTCCAGGTTTCCAGGGGCTACAGAAGGAGTAAGGAGCCACACAGATTTATGATATGATTTCTCAGGGAAGGAAGTTTCATGTAAAAGATCTCTGATCGGGAAGTCTCTGAAGAAACTGCAAAAGTTACTCACACTCCTCCTCCTTTTTTTCAAGAGTCCCACTTCTGTTCCAGTATCTAGAAGCCAGTGGCTTCAAGGTAAATTGGGCTCCTCCCCTGCAGCAGGAGGTGCATCTGGATTAGTGTAAGCCAGTTGTGTAACCCCAACCCTTACCAGCGATTTCTCTAACAGTGAGACTTGGCTTAGTTTTAGCCAATGAGATATAATGCAGAAATTCTGGGCAAGATTCTTTTTACTCTTAAAAAGAGAGACAGAGGAAGAAAAAGTGCTCTTTAAGGTAGGATCCTGGTTGAGAGGCTTGAAGCTTATACAATTTGGGGGCCCTCTTTAAGAAAAAGGACATAAAATTGTTTTTGCTTTTTTTACAGTTTACAAAAATATATGATCAAGTGAATACATTACAAGGATACTTTCCAGGGCCTTGGAAAGAGTCTGTGAACGTGAAGGGTTCTAAAGCTTAAGCTTCTTTAGTTTCATGGTAAATCACCACTGGCAGCCTTTTTCTTTGAATATTGTTGTCTTCATGGGACAACTGGAGCTATGGCAATCATCTTGGGACCATGAGGAAAACCAGCTTAAAGGGAGAGCCAACACACTGAGGAAGACACAGGGCAAAGATGAAAGGAATCATGCTGGAATCACAACATCTGAATTTCTCAACCTTGGAACTCCTTTAAGTGCAGGCTTCTTTTATGAAAAATGATAAACATGGTTATTATTTAGGCCACTCTTCAAAAATTTGTAGGCAAAAGCATCCAAACAAAGACAACTACCATGTACTCTCTCCATTGTTTCATGCACACGCAAATGCCCACGTGCGCCTGCATGCGGGCGCGCACACACAAATGTGTGGAAACAGTGTAACCTTAAATATGTGGAAAGGAGACAATCTCAGGGTATGGGATGGTCTTCTATCTCAAACTAAATTAGCTTTATGGAAAAATTAATTCACTATCCTAGTTTTTCTCATTAGCTCTATACCCAGATGGGTATTTGGTATTTTGGTATTCCCATGGTATTTGGGAAGCACTGGTTTAGACCAGGGCTACTCAAAGTGTGGTCCTTAGGTTACTGCCAGTCCATGATGAGATGAGTACCGAAATTGAGAGTAAGAATTTAGAAACTTTTTATAGCGCTTAGAGATTTGACAGAGTAATTTTATGTCAGTTGAATGCAATAATTTAAAAATTGGGGGCTTGTGCTTTTCATGTCTTTGGTTTTTTAAAAATTTAAGTATATCTTTTCTTTTAGAGTAGTTTTAGATTTACAGAAAAATTATGAAGTAGTGCAGAGCATTCCCACATACCCCTGGCCCAGTTTACCCTATTATTAACATCTGACTTTAGTATGGTAGGTTACAATTCATGAACCAATACTGATACATCATTATTAATGAAGTCCATACTTCATTCAGATTTGCTTAGTTTTACCTTTTTCTGTTTCGTTGGTCCTTTTTCTGTGCCAGAACCCCATCTTGGACGCCACATTCCATTTCGTTGTTATGCCTCCCTAGGCTCTTCTTGGCTGGGACAGTTTTTAAGACTTTGCTTGTTGTTTTTTGTTTTTATTTTTGTTTTAAGATTTTATTTATTTATTTGACGGAGACACAACGAGAGAGGGAACACAAGCAGGGGGAGTGGGAGAGGGAGAAGCAGGCTTCCCGCTGAGCAGGGAGCCCGATGCGGGGCTCGATCCCAGGACCCTGGGATCATGACCTGAGCCTAAGGCAGACGCTTAATGACTGAGCTACCCAGGTGCTCCAGACTTTGCTTGTTTTTGATGGCCTTGACAGTTTTGAGGAGAACTGGTCAGATACTTTATAGAATGTCCCTTAATTGAGAATTGTCTGATGTTTCTCTCATGAGTCCTATGTCTTTGCTTTTAATTTCATTTTTCTAGTATTTTTGTGTGTGTGTATTTTACAAAAGTATCAATCGGCCACAGATTAGAAAAACCCTTCTTACAGATAGTTTGAGAAGCACTGGTCTAAACCACTATTGTTCTAGTCCTAGCATTTAAAATCCTGAAACAATTTCTCCAGATGAACTATTGGGTTTATCTTTAGATACCATTCTTTTTCTGAATCAAAGTATTAGGAGTGGCGGCTTGGAAATTTGAATATTAAAAAAAGGTAAGATTTAGATTTTTGGAAGATCTTTTTGGCTATCTCTAGTGTGTCAGTAAATGCTTGATGGCTTACAAAGCATTTGAAAGAACACAAACAAATAAACTTTCAACCATGAAGGAATGTAATGTTTCTGAATCAAGACCTTTATTCAAGGGGTTTTCATTAAATATAAGCCAGAAGCCCTGAAGTACCATACAAACCCGAATATAGCCATAGTGACTACTCATCTACATTTTGCCTTGTTTTGCTTCCTTGCTGGCTGTTTTGTTTTGTTTTTCCTCTTCTCTCTTAATTTCACTATACCAAGTACCTCGAGCATTGCCAACCACAATTTTTCCTTTATATCACATGTCTCAGTAGGTTATCACTGCCATCTTCCTCTTTTATTTCATGTCTCCTCTGACATACTCATTTTGGTGCTATAAGGAGTCCCCTAAACATTACTTCTTTGGGAATTCTCTCTTTGATCCTTGTGTCTGGAAATCTTGCTATAATGAGCCTGCTTTGGGCTTTGGTGCTAAAAGCTTCATTTGGTATGTGTTTCCTCTTTGGAACTTGATTCATCCAGTTGCAAGATGTGTGTTAAACAGTGTATATAACCATTGTATGCCACTTCCTTTTGTTTATTTTTGTAATTCATGGAAGTATAGCCTGTTTTTGGTGTCTTTGTTTAATGTCACAGCCTTTAATTTTTGGTTTAGATCTCCTTTTTGCTTTTGAGGATTTTTTTTAAAGATTTGTTTATTTATATGTATTTATTTAAGAGAGAGGAGCGGGGGTGAGGGGACCACAGAGGGAGAGAGTCCCAAGTAGACTCTGTGCTGAGCACAGAGCCTGACGCAGGGCTCCATCTTAGGACCCCGAGATCACAACCTGAGCCGAAACCAAGAGCCGGGCGCTCAACCGACTATGCCCTCCAGGTGCCCCGCTTTTGAAGATTTTGACTTCATTTTGAAAAGCTCGTTCTAATTTCTTGCCCCACTTGTTATGATATATACAACCATGAACTTGAGTTCATTTGGGTTAGTTGTTCGATGAGTCAATTGAGTAGCTATGGAGGATTTTCAAGAACAGTTTGCCTTAAGCCACTTGAAACTGATTTTAAAATTGTGGTAAGACTGTCCTTTCCCCCTCCTCAATCTTTACATCACAGTTGCCAACACAGAAGGATGAAGAAAAGCACACCTAAGACTACCTTTCATTCCTTCAGTGAATGAAGGTGCGAGGTTCATGTGCAGATGTTGTTGTCCCCCTAGCACTCTTGGGGCTTGCTCGGAAGGCAAATTGGTCCTGTTTATTGTGGGAAGTGGCAGGTATACCATACCACAGCCATTTTTTTCCTGAATATGTTTCTTTGGCACCATTTTATTTCCTTGCTACAGTTTTGTCTGTCTTCGCCTCTGATCCAGAACTCCCTGAGTTTCAGATGTCTGTCATGATTGGTTTCTTTACTTCCTTTCCTATCTCATCTTAAACAACTCAAGGAAAGACAAATTATATATCCTCCTTGTGGGTCTGTCTAGCCAAATGTGATTTTGCCACATGGTCATTTGCTTGTTCATGTGCTCATTCACTCATTCTTTTATTCATATATTTGGCAAATGTTTATAGGAACATTATTATGGGGTGATGTGAGTGCCAGGGAGTAGTGCAGTGATGAAGATGGACACGATCCTTGATAAGAAACTTCTGATTTTTTGGGAAAGAGGCACAGGAAATACATATTTACATACATAATTAAACATAAAATTCTGATCAAAGCTGTGAAAAATAAGTACGACTGCAATTACCCCAGTTTTGTGATTGGAGATTGGGGGAGTCAGAGGCTTTCTCAGGGAGTGACATGCACATTGAGACTTTCGGGACAGGGCTGCTGGCCAGGTGGGGTGGAAAGAAAGAGCCTTCCACAAGGAACCCATGTGCGGGGGGAGTTTGGTTAGATTTGCTTTTTCTTGTCTTTAGCCTGGAAGAATTTGCCCATTCAAATAATACTGAGACTCTACTGCTTGCCAGGCAGAAACAAAAACTTGTATGTGGAAAGAATGTTGTAGTAAATACTCTTTGGTGATATAGGGAAGTAGTTTTATTTCTGATTCTGAGATTATTTTTCTATCTAGAGTTCATTTCTCCTCTTCTTTATATCAGTAATTGATTAGAAAAATGCTTAAAGAAAAGCACTAAGGATTGAGAGATGAATTATAAGGGTGGGCCAAAAAAGGGATAATCTTGAACTCATCAATAATCCTCTCTAGGTGTCGGTTTCTTCATCTTTAACATGATGAGCTGGACTAGATCCTGCACAAGGCATTAGACTTTTTTTTTCCTCCTGCTCAGTTGCAGAAAAGTATAAGATACTAAATCTTGACCTAGTAGCACAGTTATAAAACGTCATATTTTCCATATAATCCTTTGTGTGTATGCACACACACACACATTGCTCAAAGGGATATGCAAATCCTGTTAAATGTATTACAATTTTGACCAGAAAAAAAGCCCCTGGCAAAAAACTGAGAGAATCTAAAGCATTTTGCTGCTTTTAAACCTGCTTCTATTCCTCTTCTGATTTATGGCTGAAGCAGTAGCAACTCTTACCGTATCCATAGATGGCATCAGCCCTGGCTGTTCCCTCATCAAATTAATTAATAAAGATCCTAAATGAGTCATAATTTTATCTAGGAGTGATTCTGGCAAGAGGATGACTTGGCTGAACTCTTTTGCTTCTGTTTCTCCAAAGAGAATATTAGTCTTGGAGTCCTGGCCACATTTCTATAATGCGTCCCTACGGACCACTACCATTGGACAGAATGAGAGGTTTCTCTACCCTCTCTAAAGATGACAACACAGAGAATAAAACCTCTATTATACTGACAAGGGAAAAATAAAGGTAATAACTGTTTAGGTGGAAAATGGGTTTGAGATCTGGTAAGTCAATATTGAAATACTTTTTTTTGGCGGTTATTGCTATATAACTTCAGTGTTCCTGTCTGAAAATGGGGTAATGATTCTGTAATCTATATGCAAGTAGTCCTTGTTGATTGCTCCATGCTTTCTTAAGATCCAGCTTAGTATATTGACATTTCTGTGGTTAAAAAAAAAAAAAGTCAAAATCTACATTGAAAAGTAATAAAGACCTTGATTGGAGGTTACTCAGAAAAAAAAAATAAGGGGATTACATTACACAATGCACAGCAAGTCTCTCTGAAGCTCCTCCTGAACATTTTTACTTTCCCCCAGATTTCAGTGCCTACATCAATTTTCATATGCATTAGTTGGGGTATTGACAAGATACTATAATAAAGAGTCCCCAAAGGCAGTGGTCCAAAAGTTGCCTCTCTGTCTCTCTCTCTCTCTGTCTCTCTATTCCCTAACAGCTAGGATGGAAATGATCCTGTTCAACAGGGCACCTCTTCTCCCTTGTTATTCAAGGACCCAGATTCTTCCTAAAGTTTGCTCTGCTCTGCATTGATATCACATGCGTAATAAAATCAGATGGATTCCAGTTGGAGGGAAAGGAGAAGAGAACATGCAGGAGGGAGAGCTCTGGGTCGGAAGACCCAGGCTTACACATTTCACTTCAGTTAACATTTTACTGGTGATAACCTAATCACTTGACTATACCTAATGTGGCAGTTTGCAAATTGGCCACAGTCCTTCACTCTGCCCTGTATCCAAACCCTTTTCAGGGTGACTCTGCAGTTCCTCTGGTCAAGAGGTAGAGTTTCTGTTCCTCTTGAATCTGGCTTGGACTTGGGACGTATTTTTGCTTGTAGATGGTGGCAGAAGTGATATTGTAACAAACAGTTGAGAGCCTAGACTTGAAGGGGCCTTCTACTTTCTCTCTTGAAATCCTCTCCGGCTGCTGTGTGAACAAGTGAACAAGTGCAGCCAGGCTGCTGGAGGACCAGAGACCATGTGGAGCAGTGAGGAGCCATCCCAGCTGAGCCCGGCCCAAACTGATGACCTACAGAATTCTGAACTGTGGAAATGGTTGTTTTTGGCATGCTGGGTTCTCTGGGAAGCGGATGCTGAGATGAAGTCAGGAATCCAAAATACCTGAGAAAGGAAAAGGGAAGGAAGCCGGGTTTGGCTGGGGGAGGGGAGGGGGGCGGAGCCATCAGAGCATGATGCTCCTGACAAGCCTCCATCAAGGAGTTCCACAGCAAAGACTGCCTATTAGCCAAATCCTGAACTGGACAGAAATGGCTAGACTTTTATACCACAGCCTTGTTCTGGCATTGGGTGGGTGCCACCCTGAGATGAGAATGACCTGTTGGAAAGCTTCCAGTTGATTCTACTTCTTCCTGTCAAGCAGTGAGTCATCACTGGAAAAAGAATCTGAGTGGTGCATCTCCATGAAGGCAACATTGTTTTAAGCCACCAAGTTTTAGGGTTATTTGTTATGCAGCAAAAGCTAACTGATTCACATAACTGCAAGGGAGGCTGGGAAATATAATTGAGCTGGACAAGCTCAGCAAACAAAGGAACCTCCATTTTTAGAAAAGAGGGTGTGGGTGTAGGCATGTGTGCGGGTGATCACAATGGTGATAAATTGTTTATCCTTATCCCCTACCTTGTGTAGTTGTGAAAATTAGAGGTAATATACGTAAAGTACCTAGTAGACTTCTCAGAGGTGGATCCAGGTTTTGTCAGGCCAGAAGCTTATATAATTTGTAGGTCTCTTTTTAAGAATACAAAATTACAAAAACAAAATTAAGTACAAGACCTTGGAAAGGGCCCCTGTAAGTGAGAGCCCCAAAGCTTATCCTTCTTTAGCTTTATATAGTAAGCCTGCCTCCGATGATGCCCTGATGGATGATAGATGTTGAAAAAATTACATTTGTCCAATGAAAATGATATCACATGGCCATTTATTTATTATCTAGTCATCACTTGCACAAACAAAGGTGTCAGAGGTTCACATAGGTGCAAAATCCATACCAACTTCAGTTTTCTTCTGAGGGGAGTGGGAGGTGCTCATCATGGGCAGAGGCCATTGATTCCTTCTGTCTTTCCATCCTATGAACCTCCTGTAACAGAGGAATCTGCCGGGTAAGGCTTTCTCTCCAGAAGCTGAAAATACCAGAAATGTCCTTTCTGAGTCTCTTGCAGCCAGGGAGGCACAGCACCAATCACTCAGGACCCATACCCCAGACTTTGAAATGAAAATTACGGTGTGAAGAAGGAATCCAGCAGAATGCTGTCTGGCAGCTGTTTGGAGGCCCAGGGACAGTGTCTCTGGCAAGAATGCCCGGTGTCCAGTGTCAGGGGGCCAGGGGCAGCCCAGCGCTATGGTCCCTGCACCAGTATGAGTATAGATCCTAAAGAGTCCATGAGATGCCCAATATCTTTCAATAGATTTCCTTTCTTAAATCAGCCAAAGCAGGTTTCTCATGCTTTTGACTGGGACCCTGACTGACATACAATACATGGGTTTCTAATTTCAGCCCACACAACTGGGGAGCAGGAAATGTTCCCTTCCACTTTGGGTAGATTCCTACATCTAGAGATGCTGTGGAAAGAAAAGCGTGCATATGTGACAATCTGATGAAAAGCATTTTCCTCCTTCGAGTCAGATTACTCAAGTTTGACAGCTTCAGCCATTTACTTGCTATATGACCTTGGGCCACTCACAGTTTCTAAAAGTCTCTAAAATGTCGCCCCTAATACTGGGGTTGCTGTGAGGCTTAACTGTGATGGTGTATCTGAAAGCAATCTTTAAATTGTTAAGTGCTTAACAAGTGTAAGTTATTTTTAAATATAAAAAAAAAATCTACCAAGCTCTTGCTCTAAAGCTGATCCACTAATTCCTCCCTTTGGGTAGTTTGGGTAGTAATTAAAGTCAGTTTACGGGCTTGTGCACATTCTTCACATAATTTGAGCTTGTTCCAACTTGTTTGTGTAATTAATTGGTGGCATTTCCCATGCCAAACGTACCTTTGTAATTTTCTTCTTGCTGTATGAGCAGAAGGAGTCGCCCATCTCAACAACTCTTAGGTATTCTTCGAAATTGGTGAAGAAATACACTTTCTCATTTGGGTTCTTAAGAAAAAAAGAAAGTAAATTTAATGTGGGTGAAAATAATAATTTCAAGATCATTTATGCAACCCACAGGTCGATCTTCATGGTTTTCCATTCTTAGTTTGGAGTTTCAGAGTTTCTCTTTGGAGTTTACTTTCTGGAATTTCTCTTGGTTAGAGACCTCGGATAAGGAGTAGGAAGCCGATCTTGGAGAGAGCAGGCCTATGAGTATTTTTGTAATTATTCTTGAAATTCTTTGTAAAACATTGTTTGGCCTATACATAATATATATTTACACAGAGAAATTGCAAACTCAAAGACGAGAACTTTCTAAATCCCATTATTACTACTTTGGCATTTAGTTATCTGTTGCTTAGTTGTTTATTTTGTGTATAATTATCCATTGCTGCATAACACACCAGCCCAAACCTAGTGGCATAACACACTGCATGTTATGCAGATTCTGTGTGGAATTCAGGAATTCAGACAGAGGACTTCAGGAATTCAGAGTGGAGTGGCTATCTCTGCTCCAGGGCCTTCAGCTGAGAGGAATGCTGGTGGCTCACTAGCTGGGACTGGAATCATCTGGTGGCTTCTTCACTCACACATCTGCTGATTGAGCTGGGACGACCTGAAGGCTGGACATGGCTGGGGTTCTGACTGGAGTCTGAGCATCTAAATTCAGCCTCGGCCTTGCACGGCATGGTAGCTGGTTCTGAGAAGTGTCTTAAGAGCAAACATCTGGAGAGTGAGTATTCCAAGAGAAGTGAGCAGAAGCTCCATGACTTTTTATGAATTGACTTCAGAATCCACCTAGTATCACTTCCTCCATACTCTATTGGCCAAAACAGCCACAAGCTCATCCAGATTCGAGGGGAAGGGGACCCCACCATCAATGGGAAAAATAACAAAGGATGTGGGGGCCAAGTTTAAAACACACATCTTGAAAGACCTTTTCACACAGCCAACACAGTATACCACATACAAACACACATCTACATTCAGATACATTTTTAAAACAAAAGTAGAACCACATTGTGTATTAAATATAACTTTATGTAAAGAGGAAATGAAAATTTTATTGAGACGATTATTGATTTTCAAGAACTTTTAAATTCCAAGTTCTATACAAGGATCTTAAAATGATCACAAAAGTACATTTTAGAGTTTCTTAAAAGTTAATTCAGTCAGGGAGTGCTTGATGGCGTAGTCAGTTAAGTGACTGATTCTTGGTTTTGACTCAGGTTGTGATCCCAGGGTCATGATCTCAGGGTCCTAAGATCAAGCTCCACCTGGTCTTGGTCTCCATGCTCAGCACGGAGTTGGCTTAGGTTTCTCTTTCCCTCTGCCCCTACCCCCCATCAGGCACGTGTGCTCTCTCTTTCTCTGTCTCTCAAATACATAAATAAACCTTTTTTTAAAAAAAAGGTTAATTCAGTCAGAAAAATAAAATTTTAGAAAAACAATATCCATCAAGAGTTTAAAATATATAGGTCTAAATAGTGATAGTATTTCTAGTTTCAAAGCTATTATTTAGGGGCACCTCGGTGGCTCAGTCAGTTGGGTGTCTGCCTTTGGCTCAGGTCATGATCTCAGGGTCCTGGAATCGAGCCCCACTTCGGGCTCCCTGCTCAGCGGGAAGCCTGCTTCTCCCTCTCTGACTTCCCCTGCTTGTGTTCACTCTCTCGCTGTCTCTTTCTCTGTCAAAAAATAAATAATTTTTTTTTAAAAAGCTATTATTTGGTTTATTTTTTTAAGATAATTTATTTATTTAGAGAGTGAGAGCACAAGCAGGAGGAGGGGCAGAGGGAGAAGGAGAGAGACTCCCAAGGAGACTCCGTGCTGCACGAGGAGCCCAATGTGGGCCTGATCCCACGAACCCCAGATCAGGACCCCAGCCGAAATCAAGAGTCAGCTGCTCAACTGACTGAGCCACCCAGGTGCCCTCAACATTTTATTTAAAGACAAATATAGGACTCTAAACCGAGCTTGTTTTTTTTTTAAAGCACTAAATAAGGTGTATTTCATCTCATAATTTTTAAGATAATGTGAATTCCATGTAAATCATGGTTTGACTCTTGTGGTCACGGGGCTATGGAGAACATTCCTCCAATGTTGCTATGCTTCAAACAATCGGGGCCCTAGTCACCAGTTGACTCTGATTAGGAGGTTTGGGCTGGGTCCTAAATTCTACATTTCTAACCAGCTCCTAGGAAAAGCTGCAGTTCCTCGTCAGGCCATTTTTTGAGCAGCAAAGGTTAGAACAGAGAGAAGACCCGAATTGAAATACACTTTGCATAGCTCCTATTCTTTAACTTTTTTTAATTATGAAAGAAATACGTGTTCATGATATAAAATTTCTGTATTGCAGACACATATAATCACCTTAATGACTACTATCCTTAAGAGAATGGAAAATAATAAAAACTAACATTTATTTGTTTGCTTATTTATGTGTTTGCTTATTGAGCTCTAAGTGATTTACATGCATTTTCAGGCATAACACTCAGTCATATGAGGGAAATGCTATTACTCTCCCCATTTTACGGATAAAGGAATGGAAGTACAGAGGGGTTAGCCTACTCACCATCACAGCTAGAAGATGCCAGAGGTAGGATTCAAACTAACCACCTTGACTCCAGAGCCTTCAATTTGAACCACAGGGCAAATCTGACTAGTCTGTTAATTTTCTTCTATGTGCACACTAACATTAATGAATTCTGATCATAATTTTAAAACAAATGTGAAATTTTTCCATGCATTTTATTTATTTATTTATCTATCTATTTATTTATTTATTTTGCGTGAGAGTAGTTTATTTGGGGAAGAATTCCAGGAAACTGGAGTCAGGGGTTCGTCTAAGAATGAGATAAGGAAGGAGACAAAACCAATTCAATGGTGAGTGAGTGAGCTGGTTCCCACTCTAGGCACCTGGGGCTCAATCCCACTGGAGGCCCTCCACAGAACTGGAGTACATGCCAAGAGGCCCCAGGCAACAGGAGGGGAAGAATCAGTGGGGCCAAGTGGAGGCACTCTCTGGCTGCACCTGCACATAGCTGGTGGTGGATAGTAAATTTTAAATTTAAAAAATTTTTTTAATTAAAATTTTTTTAATTTAAATTTAAAAAATTTTTTTAAATTTATATTTAAAATTTTCAGGCATATAATTAAGATTTAAATTGAAATTAGTCTATGGATTAAAAAAGTAAGCCTCTGACTTCTTGGTCACCCAGTCCTCCTCCCCAGGGGCAATTTTTGTGTGTACTTTCGTGTGTATCTTTTCAGAGGTATGCCATGTATATGCAAACAAATACTTAGTTCTCCCCCTCTCTTGAAGTTCTACTGGACTGTGCTTTTAAGAATTTCTATCTAACCATCTTGATAATTATTTATGTATATGTTTAGAACTCTGTCTTCTGGGCGCCTGGGTGGCTCAGTCGTTAAGCATCTGCCTTTGGCTCAGGTCATGATCCCAGGGTCCTGGGATCGAGTCCTACATCGGGCTCCCTGCTCGGCAGGAAGCCTGCTTCTCCCTCTCCCACTCCCCCTGCTTGTGTTCCTGCTCTCGCTATCTCTCTCTCTGTCAAACAAATAAATAAAATCTTAAAAAAAAAAAAAAAGAACTCTGTCTTCTTTGAAAGGACCACAGTATTTTATTTATGTCTGTACCATAATTTACTCAACCCCTCATTGATGATATTGGTATTTCCAGTATTTTTTTAAAAGTCAACATGATTGAGGTTAACACATGCAGTAGATTTCACCCTTCTATGTGTACAACACTATGAATTTTGGTAGATGCATAAAGTTCCGTCACTCCAGAAGCCTGAGTGTGCCTTTGTAGACAGTCCCCAGCATTCATCCCCAGCCCCTGGCAACCACTGATCTGTATTTTCCTTTTCCAAAATGTCATATAAATGGAATCAGATAGGATGTAGCCTTTTGGGTCTCGTTTCTTTCACTGAGCACAACACAGTTGAGATTTATCTTGTGTATATCAACAGCTGGTTCCTCTTATTACTGAGTTATATTCCGTTGTATGGATATACCACAGTTTTTTATTCATTCACTGGTCATAAGACGTTGGGTTGTTTCCAGTTTGGGGCAATTATGGATAAATCTGCTATTATTGCATGCCAGATTTTATGTAGACATAAGTTTTTATTTCTCTTCAGTAAACACCTGAAAGTGGGATTCCTGGGTTCTATGGTAACTTTACGTTCAACTTAATGAACGATTGCCAACCTGTTTTCCAAAGTGACTATACCACTTTGTTTCCTCACCAGCAATCATGCATCTCGCCAGTATTTTGTATTTTCAGCTGTTTTTATCTTAGCCATTTTGATAGGCATGTATAGTTTGTTTACTATAAATAGTGCTGCAATGAATATCCTTATACACATAGCCTTTGTCATTAGTTTAAGTATATCTGTAAGATACATTCTTAGAACCAGAACTGTTGGGCCAAAGGGCGCAAAAGATGGATCCGAAAGTATCGTGCAGCCTTCTGGGAAAGTGGGGCCAACTAGGCATGGCGGTGCATTTCCCCCCATCCTCATCAACACAGTGTCAATCTCGGTACATGTTTTTAAGTGGAATTTTACTTTAGACGATTGCTGTGCAAGTATCTACCTCATCAGTCGTCGGTGGGGACTTAATGTAAAGCTTTTAGGGTGGTGCTTCCTGCACGGAGGGTGGCAGAGGAGGTTAATTATTGGATGATCGTCATTGCCAATCAAACACATTATTATTTGCCTTGCTGAGTTCTTTGTATATTCTGGGGTGCTTTTCTGTGAAGATCTCAAATGTTCTATTTATGCTGGCCAGGAATTCAGGTACTGTGTTGTTGTTGTTGTTTTTTAATTAGTAAACTTTATTTTTTAGAGCAGTTTTAGGTTCATCGCAAAATTGAGCGAAAAGTACAGACAGTTCCCATGTAACCCCCACCCCCCCATAATCTCCCCCACTATCAACATCCCCCACTGGAGTGGTACATTTCTTATGATTGATGAACCTACATTGATACATCATTATCACCCAGAGTTACATTAGGGTTCACTCTTGATGTTGTACATTCTATAGATTTTGACAAATGTGTAATGACATGTATGCCATTGTAGTGTTATATGGAATAGTTTCATTACCCTAAAGAATTCTCTATGTTCTGCTTATTTATCCCTCCCTTCCCCTTAACCCCTGTCAACCACTGATCTTTATACTTTCTCCATAGTTTTGCCTTTCCCAGAATGTCATAGAGTTGGAATCATACAGCATGTAGGCTTTTCAGATTGGCTTCTTTCGCTTAGTAATACGCATTTAAGTTTCCTCCGTGTCTTTTCATAGCTTGATAGCTCATTTCTTTTTAGCACTGAATAATATTCCATTGTCTGTATGTACCAGTTTATTGATCCACTCACCTGTTAAAGAACATCTTAGTTGCTTCCAACTTTCAGCAATTACGAATAAAGCTGCTATAAACATCCATGTGCAGATTTTTGTGTGGACATGTTTTCAGTTCATTTGGGTAAATACCAAGGAATGTGATTGCTGGATCTTATGGCAAGAGTATGTTTAGTTTTCTAAGAATCTGCCAAACTGTCTCCTAAAGTAGCTGTACTATTTTTTTCATTCCCACGGGTTTTCTGTTCCTGTTGCTCCACATCCTTGCCAGCATTTGGTGCTGTCAGTGTTTTGGATTTTGGCCATCCTAATAGGCGTGTAGTTGTGAGATAATAGAAAAGATATATATTGGTCTCAGCCCCTGGTTCCTGGCACAGAGCTTTGAAAACTCTTGTGATTTCCTAAGTGATAAGAGCATAGGAGCATCTTTTGTTCTAATATTTGGTCTTTTACCCCCATTCCCGATACAAGCCTTCCAAATCCCTTGGCGTTTCCTGGGTGATAGGAGTGTCTTCTGTTTTAATGAGGCAACTCTTGGTGGGCTTCTGGAAGGGGGCTGGCCACCAGAAAGACCAAGCCATTATTAGAAGCTTGTGATTTTCTGCCCCACCCCCATTCTCCAGGGAGGAGAGAAGGGCTGGAAATGGAGTTAATGATCAATCATGCCTAGACGAGGAAGCCTCCATAAAAATCCCAGAAGTATGTGGTTCAAAGAGCTTCCAGGTTGGAGCACCCACATGGAGGTGTGGGGAGAGCAGTGCCCAGAGAGGACACGGACATTGCACTCCCCTTCCCACATACCTTGCCCTACGTATCTCTTCCGCCTGGATGCTCATCTGTATCCTTTATCATATCCTCTTACAACAAACTGGTAAGCAGTAAGTAAACTGTTTTCCTGAGTTCTGTGAGCCGCTCTAACAACCTAACTGAACCCAAAGAAGGAGTGGTGAGAGCCACCTGGGTGGCGCAGTTGGTTAAGTGTCTGGCTCTTGGTTTTGGCTCAGGTCCTGATCTCAGGGTCATGAGATCGAGCCCCGGGTCAGGCTCCGTGCTCAGCAGGGAGTCTGCTTGAGTTTCTCTCTCCCTCTGCTCCTCCCTGCCCGCTCTCTCTCGTTCTCTCTCTTAAATAAATAAATAAATAAATAGCAAAGAGGGAGTGGTGAGAACCTTCAATTTGTAGCCAATGGGTCAGAAGCATGGGTGATAACCTGGAGTTGTGATTGGCATCTGAAGTGGAGGGGACGGCAGTCTGTGGCATCTGAAGTGGAGGGGACGGCAGTCTGTGGATGCTGTCTCCAGGGACATAATGTCAGAACTGAGTTAAGTTGTAGGACTTCCAGCTGGACTATCACGGAGAATTGCTTGGTTGGGGAACCCCCCCCCCCCAACACACACATGGCTTCAGTGTTGTGAGTGTGGCCGTAGTATGAGAGTAAAACAGACACATGGGAAGAGAGTTGTTTTTCCTACAGAGGAGTGATATCTCATTGTTTTAATTTACATTTCTCTGATGACATGATGTGGAGCATTTTTTCATAGACTTACTTCCATTAGTAGATTTTCTTTGGTAGGGTGTCTGTTAAGGTCTTTGGCCCATTTTTATATTTTTTACTTTTTTTTTTTAAAGATTTTTATTTATTTTAGAGAGAGAGAGCATGCATGTGTGAGTGGGGGGAGGGGCGGAGGGAGAGGGAGAGACAGAGAATCTTAAGCCGACTCCCTGATGAGCGCAGAGCCCAACGCCGGGCTTGATCCCACAACCCTGAGATCATGACCTGAGCCAAAACCAAGAGTCAGATGCTTAACCAACTGAGCCACCCAGGAGCCCCTGGCCCATTTTTTAAAATCAGGCTGTTTGTTTTCATATTGTTGAGTTTTAAGAATTTTTTTGTATATTTTAGATAATAGTACTTCATCAGATGTGTCTTTTGCAAATATTTTCTCCCGGTCTATGGCTAGTCTTCTTATTTTCTTGACTCTTTTATTTTCTTTCTTTCTTTTTTTTAATGTTTTATTTATTTATTTGTCAGAGAGAGAGCACAAGCAGAGAGAGCTGCAGGCAGAGGCAGAGGGAGAAGCAGGCTCCCCGCTGAGCAAGGAGCCTGATACGGGGCTCAATCCCAGGACCCTGGGATCATGACCTGAGCCGAAGGCAGACGCTGAACGACTGAGCCACCCAGGCACCCCTACTTGATTATTTTTCATATCAGGCTCTGTTCTGAGAGGGCTGCTTGCTTGGCACATACACTCTGGGCCTAAGCTGGCTCTCTTGGGTTCAGATTACTCTCTTTAATAATACTTGTGGACATTTTTTACTTAGGGCTGGGAAAGACAAGAGGAAGATTAGTTGAGATAATTGAATCCACATTATGGAATAACCTATGTACAGATGTAGCTTAGGTATAATTATTCAGTATGTATAGAGTTATAATAATTTATAGATAAAACTAAATGTGACTCTGATTTTTCTATTTTCTACCTAGCACTTATATCCTGCTCAAACATGTATTTGCTCATTTATATAGCTCCCAATAATCTCAGCTCTTCCAATGAAATGTAAGTGCTAAGACCATAGGGAGCTGTTTTGTTCACCACCGTGAGCCTAAAGCAGCATCTGACACATAGGAGACTGTGTTCATATTTGATAAATAAATTTATGAATAAATTACACTGGGGTCCTGTATCCTTCAGATATTGGTGAGACCTTAAAGCAGCTGTGGCTAAGGGAGATGTGTCTGCCTTGGTTCTGAGCCATTCTCTTGTCTGTCTTCAGATCTGCCTGTACCTGTCTTCAGATCTATCCTGCAACCAGTGATGATCACATTACTTCCTATTGTGAGAGCAGAAGCCCTCACTGCAGGGAAAATCCTTTGTTCCCATGTCTGAAATTGCTCAGAGCGCAGATTTAAAGTACAGAGTATCAAAGAATGGATTTTTAAGGCTCTTGTTATAACATATGTGACTCTCTGCAAAATTCTTGCTACAGCTGCCAGGAAATGCCCTTGAATGCTGGCAACCGTCAATTGCCTTCTGCAAGGGCTGTGACAACTGAAAGAGTTTCAGCAGAAAGAGAACAACTTTCCGTCTTGGGCTGCCTGGAAAATTCCCCATCTGACTCCCTCCACACAGGAGACTTCCTTTCCGTTATCACCTTGGCTATCTCAATCATTACTGGCTGAATGAAGAATAAAACACAGTACCTTACTGGGGTTGTTATATATCTAGGCCAGGCATGCATATGGTGTATTAGGCATAGGAGAAGATACTCATGACATGCTAACAGATTAAGTCTCATTAATATTTAGGGTTAATAATTAGGAAGTGTGTATCTAAAAAATTACATTACACCAAAGAAGATATACAAATGGCCAATACACACATGAAAAGATGGTCAACATCAGTAATCATTAGGAAAATGCAATCAAAACTACAAGGAGATGGGTACCTGGGTGGCTCAGTCCACTGAGTGTCTGGCTTTTGGCTTCGGCTCAGGTCATGATCTCAGGGTCATGGGATCGAGCCCTGCGTTGAGCTCCGTGCTCAGTGGGGAGTCTGCTTAGAGTTCTCTCTCTCCCTCTGCCCCTCTCCGCCCTCTCTCTAAAATAAGTAAATGAATCTTAAAAAAAAACAAAACAACTACAAGGAGATACCACTTCACACTCATTAGGATGGCTGTTATAAATTTATTTTTTAATTTTTTTTTAGGGAGGGGAATGGGGGCAGAAGGAGAGAGAGAGAGAATCTTAAGCAAGCTCCACTGTGCAGAGCCTAATGCAGGGCTCAATCTCATGACCCTAAGATCATGACTTGAGCTGAAATCAAGAGTTGGATACTTAGGGGCGCCTGGGTGGCTCAGTTGGTTAAGCGACTGCCTTCGGCTCAGGTCATGATCCTGGAGTCCCTGGATCGAGTCCCGCATCGGGCTCCCTGCTCAGCAAGGAGCCTGCTTCTCCCTCTAACCCTACCCCCTCTCATGTACTCTCTCTCTCTCATTCTCGCTCTCTCGAATAAATAAATAAATCTTTAAAAAAAAAAAAGAGTTGGATACTTAACCAACTGAGCTACCTTGGCTCCCCTAAAATTTTTTTTGAGGAAGAAAATAATAAGTGTTAGCAAGGATGGTGAGAAATTGGAACACTTATGCATTGTTGGTGGGAATGTAAAATTGTATGGCTGCTGTGGAAACCGGCATGGCAGCTCCTCAAAAAATGAAAAATACAATTACCATATAACCCAGGAACTACAATTCTGGGTATGTACGCCAGACAAGGGAAAGCAGGTACTCAAACAGATACTTGTACATCGATGTTTATAAAAGTACTATTCACAATAGACAAAAGGTGGAATTAATTAACCCAAATGTCCATCAAGGGATGAATGGATAAACAAAATGTGGTATATATATATATATACAATGGAATATTATTCAGCTGTAAAGAGGAAGGAAATTCTGACACATGTCCCCACATGGAAGACATTAGGCTAAGTGAAATAAGCCCGTCACAAAAGGAAAATACCGTGTGATTCCACTTACAGTTTGTACCTAGAGTAGTCCAATTCATGGAGACAAAAAGTAGAGTCGTGGTTTCCAGGGGCTGGGAGAAGGGAAGAATGGGGAGTTGCTGCTTAGTGGGTGTAGTTTCAGTGGGATGATGAAGAAGTTTCAGAATAAGATAGTGGTGAGGGCGCACAGCAACATCAATGTAGTTAATGTCGCTGAACTGCACACTTAAAAATGCTTAAGATAGTCAATTTTATGTTAGGTACAGCTTACTACCAAAAAAACCCCCAAAATTTACATTATACACAGCTGAGTCTATCTCCAAATTAAAAATGTAAATGAGGAGTGCCTGGCTGGCTCAGCCGGGAAGGCATGCGACTCTTGGTCGTGAGTTTGAGCCCCACCTTGGATGCAGAGATTACTAAAGATAAATAAATAAATCAACTTTAAAAAACACCCATGACTATTTGGGGTGCCTGGCTGGCTCAGTCAGTAAAGCTTGCGACTCTTAATTTCAGGGTTGTGAGTTCAAACCCCACATTGGGTGCAGAGATCACTTAAAAATAAAATCTTCAAAAAAATGTAGATGAGAAAGAAGTAACAATGGTAGTAAACACCTCTAAGATGCCTACCGTTTGTCAGGCACTTTGCTAAGTGCTTTGCATATGGTCATTTGCTGTCGCCAACAGCCAATAATGAGATGGGTTCCATTATCATCTCTAATTTACAGCTAAGTAAACAGAGGCAGAGAGAGGTCGAAGAGCTAGCAAAGCATCATACGGCTAGTAAGCGGTGAAGCCAAATCCATCCCAGGCCCACCAGAGAGACTCCTCCTTAATGACTGTGGCACGCTGCCTCTCTACTCCTGTCATACCCTAATATGCGTGCAAACTAACACAAGGGGCCTCAGTGAGAAAACAGAGCCCTGCCCCATAAGGCAAATGAAAACAGCTAGCTGAATGCGATGCAGCTTTTTCATTTCCTCATTTGACAAGCTATGACTTTTGAGAGGGCTTGCGGTCTTTGAGCAGTGAGGAAGATTATTCTAAACCATTCCTGTGATGGGACTCGCAGATTGTTAAATACTGATGTGCACCCCTCCTGGGGATCCTCTGGGATATGCTTCATTTTTAAATTACAACATGAGCATTTCATTTTGTATTGGCTGGTACACAGAAAATGGAGCAAGCAGAA
This sequence comes from Neomonachus schauinslandi, assembly GCF_002201575.2. NCBI lineage: Eukaryota > Metazoa > Chordata > Mammalia > Carnivora > Phocidae > Neomonachus > Neomonachus schauinslandi. The sequence goes on along the minus strand of NC_058411.1, from coordinate 43,063,576 downwards.
GCCAGCTGATTTCCAGAGAGAGAGAAAGCTCAAAAATCACAACTGAGAGTCATTTTGTCCTTGGATTCTAGGGCATTCTTTCATGGAAGTAACACAAAATCAGCACTGCTAGGCCATTCCAGCGCGTGCAGCTCTGGAGGACATGAGCTCCAGAAAGGAGAGCAGTAGGTGCTGGGAAATGTGCTGGAAACTGACCGTGAGGATCGCGGTCCTTGCTGTGCTTTGCTGTGATTTCAGAATCTCTCAACTTAGAGTAGCAAAATTGAGCCCAACTCTCATATTCGAAATTATCTTACCTTATAGAAACCGTCACCTGTGAAACTCGTTGGGGTTTCGTTGCAATAATAGCACTAATAGAAACTTACTAAGTGCCAGGCACTCTGCTAAGCACTTGAAATATCTTATCTCATTGTCACCTCACCACCTTCTACGAGAGGTATTCTCACCTGCATTTTATGGGCCAGGAGGCCCAGAAAGGCGAGGCCCGCCCAAGTCCACACATCCACGAAGAGACAGCTCCAGGATGCAAACCAAGTCTCCTGAGTCTGTTGCTTGCCCTCTTACCTGCTTAGTTACGCTTTTTGTTTTACGATAAAATGCATTTCCATTGATTCTCTGATAGATGAAGAAAATAAGAAGTAGGATTTTTATTAAGTTGAAAGGGCTGTTTTGGCAGGTGAAAATAGTGAAATATTGGCAATTTCATGAATTCAGTCTAAAAATTCATAACTGGTCAACTGATGAATTTTCTTTTTCGTATCTTAAAATGCTAATGGACAAATACACACAAAGCTATGAATTGCTGTTAAGTTTTGAAAACACAGGTGTCCCTTAATAGTTGCGTTGGAATCCTGAGACCAGCCTCCTCTGTATAAACCTTACAAAAAAGGAAGTCTCCAGGGAAAGCAGGGCTACCAAGTAGACCTCCGTTCTTTGTTGGCCACAGGTGGGCAGAGAAAATATAGCCCTTTTGGGGAGGGGATGGGACCTGTCTTTGATGGGATGCTTCACGTTTTTAGTGTCTCTCCTCTCCACATAGTAAATCCCTGCATGATTTAAAGTATTAAAGGTTGCTTCTGAATATCTCTTGACTCATTATCCTATAGTGGTCATTATAAGGTAAATACACACACTGTGTGTGTGTATATGTACATATACATAGTTCACTTAATGTTGATTAAGAAAACCACTATTTCAAAACAGTATATTTCTCTCTTTTCCTTCTCACTGATACCAAAGTAGCCTAAAACAGGCCTTTACAATAATACAATAGAAGACCGAAGTTTGTTTGTTTTTTTTTTTTTTAGATTTTATTTATTTATTTGAGAGAGAATGAGAGAGAGCACATGAGAGGGGGGAGGGTCAGAGGGAGAAGCAGACTCCCTGCCAAGCAGGGAGCCTGATGCGGGACTGGATCCAGGGACTCCAGGATCATGACCTGAGCCGAAGGCAGTCGCTTAACCAACTGAGCCACCCAGGCGCCCCCGAAGTTTTTTTAAAAGGAAAGAAATTCCGACACACGCTGTAACATGGATGAGACTTAGGGACATTATGCTAAAGTGAACCAGTCACAAAATAGTAAATAATGTATGATTTTACTGCTATGAGGTATCTAGAATAGTCGCACGCATAGAAAGCAGAATGGTGGTTGCCAGGGTCTTGGGGGAAGGGGAAATGGGTATTTATTGTTTATTGTTCAATTAGTGTAGAGTTTCAGTTTTGTAAGACACAGAAGTTCTGGAGATTGGTCACATGACAACATGAACATACTTAACACTACTAGACTGTACACTTAAAAATGGTTAAGATGGAAATTCTATGTTATGTGTATTTTACCACAGTGTTCAAAAAAGATCAAAGTTGTTTTTTTTTTTTAAAGATTTTATTTATTTATTTGACAGAGAGAGACACAGTGAGAGAGGGAACATAAGCAGGGGGAGTGGGAGAGGAAGAAGCAGGCTTCCCGCCGAGCAGAGAGCCCGATGTGGGGCTCGATCCCAGGACCCTGGGAACATGACCTGAGCCGAAGGCAGACGCTTGACGACTGAGCCACCCAGGTGCCCCAAGATCAAAGTTTTTAAAAAAGTCCAGCTTTACCAAGATTTCTTATTAGTGTACAGGAAGGAGTGTGACTCGTCTAGGAAAATTATTTTATTTTTTAATTTTAATTTTGTTAGATAACATACAGTGCAATATTGGCTTCTGAAAATTATTTTAGAGTAAAGGGGCGCCTGGATGGCTCCGTCAGTTAAGCATCTGCCTTCAGCTCAGGTCATGATCTCAGGGTCCTGGGATGGAGCCCCACATCCAGCTCCCTGCTCAGTGGGGAGTCTACTTCTCCCTCTCCCTCTGCCCCTGCTCTTGTTCTCTCTCTCTAATAAATAAATAAAATCTTAAAAAAAAAAAAAATGCAAAAGTAAAGACAGCCATTAATTCCTCTTTTAAAAGTAGTCCTTGAAGGCTACAGGGCTCTCTGAATAGAAAAAGCTAGCTGACAATTTTTCATTTAATGCCAGATTGACTACATTTTACCTGCAAGCATCTACAGTTTGAATGCAGTAGTTGTATGTTCCTTCCAGAACAAACAAACATGAAGCTGTAAAAACATATTGACAGTGGTTTACTTTTATCAGTTTAATGGCCTAAGGCAGAGTTTCATGCTGTTAGATGGTTTTTAAAAGCACAGCAACTCTGAATGCAAGACTTTTTATCCTTCCCTGTATGCCCCAAAACCTTAATGAGTAGTTTCATGCAAATACAGACCAAATTTATATCTTACATTAGCTTTAATGCTGCTAACTGAAAGTGCACCATAGATATTTGGTTTTTGTTTTGTTTTGTTTTGCTGTTGTTGAGGTGACAGGAAGTTACGCCTTTGTTCTTAAAATGGAGAAGAATCAAGAATTTTTCATGCAACTATTTGGCAACACTTAAGTCTCATTGCGAATACTGTGTAAATGGATGCTCAGTGAACAAAGGTGCAGGTGGGAAGGGTGAAAGCTTAAGGGAAGTCACAGGTATTTTACAAGAATAAGGTAATTATTATGTGTCAAAATTAAGGAGCTCACAAAGTCAAATGCAATGGAAAAAAAAAGCACAAACCTGGTATCCATAATTAAGAAGCTTCAAGATCAAAGAGTCTAAATAAGGTCTTAAAAGCCTTCAAGGTAAACTCCTTAGGTCAGGACTATGGAATACATACTTTGTTTTTAATTGTTCTGTGTTTAATACCATGTATTTAATGTAAATACTGCATATTTATTATGGAGATGTCGCCCTAGAGGCAGGCAGACTGACTGTCCGTGAAAATCATGAGGCAAATTTTCTATGGTTACCCTTTCGTGCCTTTGAAAGATTTCTATTTGTCCAGTTCTTTCCTTCTGTAAAATGTATTTAACATGGTTGTGACCTTGTCGTTTTATTACTTCATTTTATTACTAGTCAATAACCATGAGTCATTAAAACTGTCGTCTCAATTGATCAATTTTAAATAATGCTTCAGCCATGACTACTCATTATTGAGTTAGCCCTAAATCATTTGAAGTTGTGATCAGCTCCTTATTTGAGGAGTCAAACAAACAGAGGTTATTTTTCTCCTTGTAAGAAATCCAGAAGATTATGGCGACTGACATTGGCTGAGCAGCGTAAACTGTTGTCAGACTACTGTCTGGGTCTGTGGACCTCAGATTTTTGGGTCCACAACCTCTTCACACTCTTAAAAATCGAGGGTCCCCAAAGAGCTTTTGTTTATGGGGGTTGTATCTACTGATATTTACCATGGAAAAGAACTTATATATTTAAAAAAATTATTTATTAACTCATTTGAAAATAGTGATAAGCCCATTACATGTTGATATGTTTTTATGAAAAATAACTATACTTTCAAAACAAAAAGAAAATCAGTGAGAAGATTAGCGTTTTGCAAATCTCTTCAATCTCTGGCTTAATGAAGAACAAGCCTCCAGTCTTCTTCTGCAGTCAATCTGTTGGGACATGGTCATTTGGTTGGAGTATACAGGGAAATCTGGTCTCACACAGATAGGTGGTTGGAAAGGAGATGACCTTGAGAACTCCCTGAAAGGGCCTGAGGGACCTCGAGGTCCCTGGGCCACACTGGATTGGATAATTCTTTTTCTTCATGTTTGTTGACTCCTACTGAAAAGATGACTATGATACCTCTGATTGCTGCTTTCAAAGCAGACCGAAGAGGGTAAAGTATAGGCTTTCTCATAAGGCATTTCTTCTCAGTAGATTTCCCCTCATCTCGCTAATCCTACCTGGGTAACAAACCATGAGACCAATCATTAACCAAGGGGAGTGAAAAGATCATGAGTGATTTAGAACTTGGGCCACCCTAAGGCTGGGGTAGGATTTACCATTCCTGGGATTAAGAGATCTGCCTGTGTTTAGGGTTACCAGGTTTAGCAAATAAAAATACAGGTGGTCCAACTAAACTTGAATTTCAGAAGTCAGGGTGGCAGTTGGCTTCAGGAGAGCTGTGTCTATGAGGTGGGACTGGTGCTGGGGATGGCACGGGGGATGCAGAGAGCGGGAACCTGCTTGAGGAAGGAGCTCTTTTCTGGGCTCACACCACCCAGCCATGCAGAGAGAGCGCTGTACGGAGGAAGACAGCAGCATGGTGAGGGCAGGGCAACTGAGCAGAAACCAAGCGGAGACGCTGGTTTGGGCTGTACAGAATGTTTGAGGAGCCCTACAGGACCCCATTGCGAGGCTTGCCCCCAGTTTCTAAGTGCTGAATAAGTCTGAGATGGAAGAAGGGAGGAAAAATAATGTCTCCCTGTCCACATACCTCCTTTCCAATCACTCTCCTTTCTAGCTCAGAAACATCTGTATTTGCATTATCTAATGTTGAATTTACATCCACAGTTCTGCAGACTTCAGAAACTGTCCTTTTTTTTTAAATTGAAATTCGCAGTACTAATTCATGTCTCAATAAGATTGTAAGTAAGCAACAAAACCAAATGAACTACAACACTTTTGGGGTTTTGTTTTCTTTTAAAGCAAACCCTTTCCCTAGGCAACAACCAAGTGACAAAATAAATTCTTTTAATACTATTTACTGATCAGCTTGCATAAATCATTACCAACTTAAAGAAACAGGGCAGGAAGCTATTGTAAGAAAGCTTTGATAGGAAAAGGAAAACAAAAATTATTCACCAGAGATTGCATTTTTCTGTGGAAATAAGATACCATCCATGACAAAGCATTAAATCTTTTTTTTTTCTTTTTTTACTAACTGCTCTGAGAGCCCAAAGACTCATTCATTTATTCACTCAACATTTACTGTGTCCTTCTCTATGCCAGGCCCTGTGCTGGTGGTGATACAAATGTGAATTAGACATGGTCTGATATATAAAGAAATAACTAACAGCCACAAAAAGAAATAATTCTAAAAGATTAATAGATAAATAAATGAACGGAAGAAAACATTCATTTTTAGGCACCATATGAACGAAATGCTCTCTATCGAGGATCACATTTGATGGTAGGCATATGAGGTCGGCACTATCCTTATCTTCATTTGGTAGATGAGAACACTGAGCTCAGGGAAGCTGAAAGATTTGCCCAAGTTAAGTAAGTGGAGGAACTGGGATTCAAACCGGTGACCGTTGGCAGGTGAGGAAAGTTTTCAGTGAGTAGATGATCCTCGAAAAGCAATTAGGTGTTTCCTGGTAGGAAAGATGGAGGGGATGGAGTGAGGATGGGACAGAACTGGAAAGAGAGAAGAATGGGCGAGGGGATGGGAGTGGGGAAACAGGGAGCAATTCCGAGGGAGCAGAGCCTCGCTGGGCATTTGGTGTGGGGAGTGGGAGAGAAGGTTACAGCAAAAGGCGCAGGGTTGGGACATGGGGGAGGGGAGGGGCTTGAATGTCTCACTGAGGAGCGGCAGGTTTGTTTCCATCAAATGGCCTTAGGCAGGGGAGTGACAGACGCAGATTTGCATTTCAGAAAAATGACTCTGGCAACAGTTAGATTACAGAGAGGCAGGAAACGATTTGTCTCCCTGGCTCAGGAGAGCGGGAAAGTAATACCACTCCTGAGAATATAGCCTAGAGAGCCTCTCCAACATCTGCTCAGAGAGAACAGCGCTGCACTGTTTGCAGCAGAAAATTCCTAAACGTCCTTCAACAGAGAATAAATAAATAAATTGTGGGATAGTCACAGAATGTGTACCATATGGTAGTTAAAGTGAATGAATTAGGGCAACACGTGTCAAGAGGAAGAAAACATAAAATCGAGTGTAAAAAGCGAGTTGCAGAGGGAATATATAGCAGGAGGTCCTTTTCGTAAAGTTTAAAAACCTACAAAGCAATGCGCTAAATTCTTTATCGATTCATAAAGATCTAGAGAAAGCACAAGATGCATTTGATAATAGCAAATTCATGACAGTGTGCTGGGGAATGGGGCAGGCTAGTCAGGGTGGGCTTAAATATCTGTATCTATAGCCATATTTACAGCTGTATCTGTAGCTGGATATCTTCATTTCTTTAAACAAAATGGCAAATAGGACAGTGTTAAGATTTTGATAAAACTGGTAGAACACAGTTGTTTGTTCTCTGTACTCAGCTGCATATTTGACATATAACATTAAACAATTTAAGCTTGGATCCAAAAGAATACACCTTCTCCCACAAAGAGAAAGAAGAGAAATAGAAAGCAACAGCGTAGCCCAGAGAGAAGGAGCTGGGAGACCACTGCAATGTCCAGGCAAGAGGTGATGGGTCATGCAGTGACAGGGTGGCAGTGAGAATGGAGAGGCCACCAGATGGAGGTGATTATTGGTTGTGGCCAGTGGGAGAGAGAGTCGAATCCAAGTGACTCCTAGCTTCTGGCTTGCATTACTGAGTGGGTGGTGGGGCCGATTGCCAAGGAAATGTAGAAGAAGCAACAGGTTTGGCTGGGGTGTGGTGTGTGGACATCTGTTTCAGGCAAGATCAATCAGAGCCTCTTCTTCCGGGAAGAAACGTCCAATACGCCATTTGATATTCAGGTCAGGAGTTCAAGGAAGGGTCTGTGGTAGAAATATAAAATTGGTTATCACCAGCATTTGGGGGAAACCATGAGAATAAATAATGTGATTATAAGTTTTATCAGAGGACTACATACAGATGTATAATATGGATAACACTGAAAATAAATTTTTAATGAAGATGAGTTCAGATATGAGAAGTATGATATATAAGTAAAATATGAATCCTGACTTTTACTCATAGTATTTCAAACTTTTTAAAAGGGTGTAGTAATCACGGGGCACCTGAGTGGCTCAGTCGGTTAAGTGTCTGCCTTTGGCTCAGGTCATGATCCCAGGATCCTGGGATTGAGCCCTGTGTGTCGGGCTCCCTGCTCAGTAGGGAGTCTGCTTCCCCCTCTCCCTTTCCTGCTACCCCTGCTTGTGCTCTCTCTCTGTCAAATAATTTTTTTAAAATTTTTTAAAAAAGAAAGTAGTAATCTGTCTTTGACAAAATACATGTCTAAGATCTGGAATATGTGTTGTCTTTTTTTTTTTTAAAGATTTTTTATTTATTTATCTGAGAGAGAGAATGGGAGACAGAGAGCATGAGAGGGGGAGGATCAGAGCTCGGAGAAGCAGACTCCCCGCCGAGCAGGGAGCCCGATGCGGGACTCGATCCCGGGACTCCAGGATCACGACCTGAGCCGAAGGCAGTCGCCCAACCAACTGAGCCACCCAGGCGCCCCTGGAATATGTGTTGTCTTAACCCCTCATCACCGTGACGAGGAACTTAATAATGATCCTTGAAAAGTCTATGATCTCTTTGCTGGGTGGTTTGGAACCAGCAAAAAGGCATGGCTAAATTACCAATGGGAAACCGACCTGATGTTGGTAACCCAGCTAATGCTCAGAATCACCCAGGGAACCCGCAAAAGCAGTGCAGATTCCAGACCAATTGAACTAGAACCCTGGGGCTGAGGCCTGGGAATGATCATTTCAAAAAACCCTACAGGTCAGGCTGGTCCTCAGCCAGGTTCAGGAGACAGAGTAACAGCTCCTGGACAGCTGTCATCGGATGTAGTGGGGATTGTCCACCTCCATTTGACTACTGATCCTCCCCTGGGACCTTGGGCAAGTGATTTAACCTCTTTATGTCTCAGTGGCCTCATCCCTATAATGGGGATCAAGAGAGCACCTACTCTTAGGGTAGTTGTAAGGAGTAAATGAATTAATGTATGCCATGTACTTACAATACTGTCTGGAGTAATAGTGTAAACATGTAATAAAAGATAGTTTCTGTAATTATTATTTTTATTAACGTATGTGACGAGGATACTGGGACACCATTTCTACTACTACTTTTGCTAACTATTCTAATAATTTTTTTAAAAGGGAATAAAATTTTACACTTGAGTCCTTTGTACTGTCTTCACTTCCCCTATCTTCCCAGCCTCTTGAAGTAGTTACCTTGTCTCTTTTATTTCTCTGGCACAGGAAATTTATCCTGAAGCTATTGGAAACATGAAGGCGTATTTTATGCATGAACTAGTCTGTGAGAGTTTTGGCATTCGAGAGAGGATTGATTTGTATTCAAATGGCTCTTATTATTATCCAGGTCCCTCAACAGACCCCGATGATATTTGGAGTTTGAGACAGTTTCAGAGGAAGTTTTTCCATGGTTAAGAAATTTACTGTAAAGCAAACTTAGTTTGTTAGACTTCACATCCATGCATGCCCTGAAGACCTAATTATAAGGACTCCCTAAGGTAGATGTATCATATTACACCCACTTTTTCAAAGGGAACACTCCTGAATTCTTGCAGTGTATATAGATTCCTAATGCGAACATGGTCATAAAGATGAAGAAAACCCCACATGTGTATTATAGATATACTCTTTACCAATCATCTTGCTAATCACCTCATACTAACCATGCAACTTGGGTGTATTTTATGAATATTGCATTGACTCATTTTTTAAAAATTATATGTTTCAATTGTACATTATAATTCAACATTTGTATATACTACAAAATGGTCACCCCCAAAAATCTACCTACCCTTCATCACCCTATAATTGACCCCCGTATCCCTTTGTCCAACCACCAATCTGTTCTCTGTATCAATGTGTTTGTTTTTGTTTTGTTTTGTTCATTCATTTTCGTTGTTTTTTAGATTCCACATGTGAATGAAATCATACAGTATTTGTGTTTCTCCTTCTGACTTTTTTCACTTAGCATACTACTCTCAAGCTCCACCCATGTTGTTGCAAATGGCAAGATCTCATTCTTTTTTATGCCCGAGTAGTATTTAGTATTCCGCTGTGTGTGTGTGTGTGTGTGTGTGTGTTTAGTTTCCATATCTTGGCTATTGTAAATGATGTTGCAATGAACACAGGGGTGTATTTATCTTTTTGAATTCGTGTTTTCATATTCTTTGGATAAATCCTCAGTAGTGGAATAGCTGGATCATATAGTTCTGTTTTTAATTTTTTGAAGAATCTCCACACTGTTTTCCACAGTGACTGTACCAATTTACAAATCCCACCAATAGTCTGCAAGTGTTTCTTTTTCTCTAAATCTTCTCCAACACTAGTTATTTCTTATCACCTTGATAATAACCATTCTAATAGGTAAGAGGTGATATTTCATTGTGGTTTTTTTTTTTTAAGATTTTATTATTTTATTTGACAGAGAGAGAGAGAGAGTACAAGTAGGCAGAGAGGCAAGCAGAGAGGGAGAGGGAGAAGCAGGCTCCCCGCTGAGCAGGGAACCTAATGGGAGGCTCCATCCCAGCACCCTGGGATCATGACCTGAGCCGAAGTCAGATGCTTAACTGTCTGAGCCACCCAGGCGCCCCCTTCATTGTGGTTTTGATTTGCATTTCCTTAATCATCAGTGATGTTGAACATCTCTTCACATGCCTACTGGCCATCGGTATGTCTTCTTTTCTCCTTTTCTTTTTTGTTTTCTTTTGATTTGTTTTTGTCTTGTTTTGTTTTTCCCCATGCTCACCTGCAGCTTACTCACTGCTCTTATATGTCTTCTTCGGAAAAATATCTATTCAGATCTTCTGTCCATTTTTTAGTCGGTTGTTCAGTTTGGGTTGCTGTATTGATTCATTTTGATAGTATTCCTCTACATTGAAAGTTACTCAGTAGTTTTAATTTCCTGAGAAGTTAATAATTCTAATATTTTTGCCTATTAAGTGGTTAATTATGTCGAAGTCACTACTAAAGCATATTTAGAGAGCTAAGTAAAAATATAGCCAACTGAGAGAGGGCATGAAATGGTGCAACATTAAAATTTCAACACATGAAAAAAATGCTCACCATCACTGTCATTAGGGAAGTACAAATTAAAGCCATAAGGAAATACCACTAAACACCTGCTAGAATGACTAAAATCAGGAACACCGATAATACCAAGTGTTGACAAGGATGTGGAGAAACTGGAATTCATATACCATGGGAATGTGAAATGGTATAGCCACTTTGGAAGCAGCTTGACCATTTTTTTTTTTCTTTTTCTTCTTCTTTTTTTAGAGGGGTGGGGCAGAGAGGCAGAGGGAGAGGGAGAGAGAGAATCTTAAGCAGGGCTCAATCTCACAACCTGGAGGTCATAACCTGAGCCGATATCAAGAGTTGGACACTTATTTTTTTTAAAGATTTTATTTATTTATTTATTTATTTATTTATTTATTTAATTTATTTGTCAGAATGAGAGAGAGAGAGCATGCAAGCAGGGGGAGCGGCAGGCAGAGGGAGAAGCAGGCTCCTTGCTGAGGAAGGAGCCAGATGCGGGACTCAATCCCAGAACCCTGGGATCATGACCTGAGCTGAAGGGAGATGCTTAACCAACTGAGCCACCCAGGTGTCTCAAAAGTTGAACACTTAACTAAGCCACCCAGGCACCCCGCAGTTTGATCACTTCTTACAAACTTGAACATACACTACTATTTGACTCAGCAATTCCACTTTTAGGTATTTACCCAAGAGAAATGAAAATCTATGTTCCCACAAAAACTTTAATGCAAGTATTTATAGCAGCTTTATTCATAATTGTCCCAAGCTGGAAATGACTCAAATGTCCTCCAAAGGGTAGCTGGATAAGTACTTTGTGGCATATCCATATGTGGGAGGCTGAATAATGGCATGCCTGAGGATACCCATGTCCTAAAACCTGGAACCTCTGAATGTTACCTCATACACAAAAAGAGACCTGCAGATAGGATTAAGTGTCTTGAGATGGGGGGATTCACGTGTGTCCTCACAAGAGAAAGGCAAAGGGAGATTCGACTCCAGATCGACACAAGAGGAAGCACTGCAAGCCTAAAGCTGGAGACTGGAGTGATGTGGCCATAGACTGAGCTTTGCTGGCAGCCACCTGGGCTGGAAGAGGCCAGGAAAGGCTTCTCCCCTGAAGCTTCCAAAGGCCCTGTCACCCCCTTGATTTAGGCCCAGTGATACTGATTTTAGGCTACTGGCCTCCAGAGCTATGAGAGAGTACATTGTTTCAAGCCACCAAGTCTGTGGTAATTTGTTATAGCAGCCGTAAGAAACTGATACCCCATGCAATGGAATACTACTTAGTGATAACAAGGAATGAACTATTAATATACACAACAACGTGAATAAGTTTCAAATGCATTATGCTCAGTGGAAGAAACCACTCAGAAGGCTATATGATGTCATTTATATAACGTTTTCAAAAAGGCAACACTATAGGGGCACCTGGGTGGCTCAGTCCTTAAGCGTCTGCCTTCAGCTCAGGTCCTGACCCCAGGGTCCTGGGATCGAGCCCCGCATCAGGCACCCTGCTCGGCGGGAAGTCTGCTTCTCCCTCTCCCACTCCCCCTGCTTGTGTTCCCTCTCTCGCTGTGTCTCTCACTGTCAAATAAATAAATAAAATCTTAAAAAAAAAAAAAAGGCAACACTATAGGGACTGAGCAAAGCTCAGTAGTTGTCAGGGGTGGGGAAGGGTTGGTTGTAAAGGGGCAGCATAAAGGAGTTTTTTGGGATTATGGAACTGCTCTGAATCTTGACTGTGGTGGTGGTTATGTACTCTATTTGTCAAAACTCCTAGAACTGTACACTAAAGAGAGTAAATTTTACTGTGCGTGAATTCTAAAATAAAATTTAAAAAAGAATTCAAGCTTTAGCAGCTGGGGAAAATGTCAAAGTGCTAATTTTAAAGATCACATAACACAAGTCCCTGCCCTAAGAGGCACTGGTTTTCAGTTCAGACCTCAATCAGAAAATTTCTCTTTCCACTAAAGGAGACGTTAACCCTTTGGTAGCTGGCAGTATGAGAACACAGAAGAGCAGAACTGAGATCATCTTCTTCAGGTGACTGACGAGAGAATGCAGGGAATTCATTCTAGAGGGAAGAGAAAGCTCCTCACCCGGAGAATAGAGGGAAGCAGCATTCCTAGGTAATAGAGGTCTGCATTTGTATGGCGTATTGGAGGGAACAAACTTCTTCAAGAGCTGTCCTTAATGTGAATTTTAAATAACCACATAAAAGAAAGACTGAGTCTTTCTGCAAAAGGCCCAAGATATGAGAAAGTGACACCATACTGGTGATCTGAGTGCGTCAAGACAGAAGAGGCACAGTAGAACTGGGGCAGCCCTGGGGTGCCTGGCGGGCTCAGTCGGTTAAGCGTCTGCCTTCAGCTCAGGTCATGATGCCAGGGTCTTGGGATCGAGTCCCGCATCAAGCTCCTTCCCCATCAGAGAGTCTGCTTCTCCCTCTGCCTCTGCTGCTCCCCCTGCTTGTGCTCTCTCTTTCTCTCTGTCTCTCTGACAAATAAGTAAAATCTTTAAAAAAATAAATGAATTTGAAGCTCCCTTTTAGGTATTGTTACCATACAGAGTTATTAATGAGAAGCAAGAAAATGTGGGAAGATGTTTACTAAAAATAATAATGTGAGTTTTGAAACATTGTAAATACTCCCTCTCTGTGGGGTCCAAAAACTTAAGCTGTATAAAATGCAGAATCTTGTTATTCAGTCATTGAAATGACTGTGGGCAAGCAATGCAGACAGAACAGGGCAGCAGAGAGGTCTAGGAGCACAACTGTGCCATTTCATTCTAACCTGGTTCCTGTTGAAGCTTGATATCACCTGGTGGCAGTTTATTGACATTGCTGGAAATAATTCTGGGGCCTGTGGCTGGCTGAGTCTTCTGGGACAGCAGCAAAGATTCCAGGAATCTCTGTTAGTTGGCAGTTATCTTGATGGCCTACTCTAGAGAGACCGAGACAAGAATATACTGTACACCCAGGGACTCCTTTCAACCTCTGTATTTCTTAAGGCTGGAATTGTCTGCCATTTCCCTGCCTGACCTAGTCCTCATTTTTATATTTCTCTGCAGAAGATAAGAATTTTAACTGGCCCCAGTTTGAGAAACAAGGTTTGAAGGATTGTGGAAGCCAATTGACAATTGCATTATGTTTGAATTCATCTCGTTGCAGGATGTGTTATCACTGTTCTGTTTTGTTTTGTTTTACAGTAAATGGGATTAATTCATTATATTTGACAGCAACTAGAAAGCTGGCCAATTATCTGTTAAGCAAGTCCTAGTTGGTGAAGAAAAAAATGTTGTTATCTTAAAATGTGGTGAACTAAGCCTGCTTGCTTGCTTTCAGATCTGTTCCTCATACTTTTGCTCTACAGGCCTATTTCCTACACCCTTGTATCAGTTAGAGTCTAGGTGAGTTTGGCCAGTGGGAGGCAGAATAATGATCCTCCAAAGATGTCCATTCCTTAATCCCCAGAGCCTGTGAAAATGTTAAAATGTGACATGGCAAAAGGGGCTTTGTAGATGTGATTAAGGTTATGGATCTGAGATGGGGAGATTGTCCTGGATTACCCAAATGGACTCACTCTAATCATATGAGCCCTCAAAAAGAGAACCTTTTCTTACTGGGGATGGGAGAAATGAGTCAGAAGGGGAAGCCTGAGAGATTGAAGCATGAGAAAGACCTGATCTGCCATTGCTGGCTTCGAAGATAGAGGAAGAGGGCCACGACAAGGAATGCAGGCAGCCTCTAGAGGTTAAGAATCACCCCCGTTTGACACCCAGCAAGAAAACAGGGACATCAATCCTACACCTGCATGGAGTTGAATTTTGCCAACAATGTGAACGAGCATGGAAACAGATTCTTCTTCAGAACCTCCACAATCATCTGCAGCCCTGCGGACCCCTTGACTTCAGCCTTGTGAGACTAAACAGAAGACCCAGCTGAGCCACACTTCCTTGGACTTCTGACCTACAGAACTGGGGCCCCTGGGTTCTGTAATATCAGTTCTTGATATTAGAGAACTAATGAAAAATGTCAACCTAATGAAAAATATCAAAACTAATGAAAAATATCAAAGAAGAACTAAATAAATGGAGATATTTCATGTTCGTGGATAGGAAAACTCAATATTGTCAAGAGGTCAATTATTCCCAGCTTGATCCACAGATTCAATGCAATTCCAATAAAAATCCCAGCAAGTTATTCATGGATATAGACAAGCTAATCGTAAAGTTTATATGCAGAGACAAAAGGCCCGGAATAGACAACACAATATTGGAAGAGAACAAAGATGAAGGACTGAAACTGCCCAACTTCGAGATTTATGATAAAGCTATAGTAATCAAGACAGTATGTTGGTAAAAGAATAGACAGGTGAATGGAACAGAAGAGAGAGCCCAGTAATAGGACCATGTAAATATAATCAATTGATCTTTGCCAAAGGAACAAAGATAGTCTTTTCAACAAATGATGCTAGAACAGCTAGACATATACATGCAAAATAAAAAAAAAGATCCCAGACAGAGACCTTATATCCTTTACAAAAATTAACACAAAATGGATCAGACCTATATGTAAAATGCAAAGCTCTGAAATTCCTGCAAGATAATATAGGAGGAAACCTAGATGATCTTAAGTCATGATACTTTTTAGATACAACACCAAAGGCATGATCCATGAAGGAAATAACAGATAAGCTGGACTTCATTAAAATTAGAAACTTCTGGGGCACCTGGGTGGCTCAGTCGTTAAGCGTCTGCCTTCGGCTCAGGTCATGATCCCAGGGTCCTGGGATCGAGCCCCGCGTCGGGCACCCTGCTCCGCGGGAAGCCTGCTTCTCCCTCTCCCACTCCCCCTGCTTGTGTTCCCTCTCTCGCTGTGTCTCTCTCTCTGTCAAATTAAAAAAAAAAAATCTTTAAAAAAAAATTAAAAACTTCTGTTCAGTGAAAGACACTGTCAAAAGAACGAGAAAACAAGCCACAAACTAGGAGAAAATATTTTCAAAAGATACATCGACAAAGGACTGTTATTCGCAATATACGAAGAACTCTTAAAACTCAACAAGAAAACAAGCAATCCAATTTAAAAATGGGCAAAAGGTCTTAACAGACACCTCACCAAAGAAGATAGGCAGATGGTAACTAAGCACAAGAAAAGATGTTCAACATTGTATGTCATTAGAGAATTGGAAATTGAAATGAAATATGAATACATACCTATGACAATGGCCCAAATTCAAAACACTGACAACACTAAATGCTGGTGAGGATGTGGAGCAAAGGGAATTCCCATCCATTACTGGTAGGAATGCAAAATAATATAGACACTTTGGGAGAAAGGTTGGCAGTTTCTTACAAAACTAAACATACTCTTTTACGATCCAACAATCGCACTCTTTGGTATTCACCCAAATGAATCGAACACATGTCTACACAAAAACCTGCACATGGGTGTTTATAGCAGTTTTATTCATAATTGCCCAAACTTGGAAGCCACCAAGGTAGACAAATAAACTGGTACACACAGACAATTGGATATTATTCAGCGTTGAAAAGAAATGAGTTGTCAAGCCATGAAGAGTGATGGAGGAAAATTGAATGCATATTACTAAGTGAAAGAAGACACTCTGAAAAGGCTACATAGTGTGTGATTCCAACTACATGACATTCTGGAGAAGACAAAACTATGGAGATGGTAAAATGATTAATGGTCACCAGGGATTAGGGGAGAGGGTGGGATAAGTAGGCCAAGCACAGAGGATTTTTAGGGCAGTGAAACTATTTTGTATGATATCACAATGGTAGATACATGTCATCATACATTTGTCAAAACCCATAAAATGCACAACATCAAGAGTGAATGTAATGTAAACTAATATAATGTAAACTATAAACTTTGAAAATAATTTGTCAGTGTAGGTTCATCACTTGTAAAAAATGTATCACTGTGGTGAGGGTTTTTGAGAATGGGGGAGTTTGTGCATATGTGGGGGGGGGCCGGAGGTTTATGGGAATTCTCTGTACTTTTGCTCAATTTTGTTGTGAACCTAAATAAAACTGCTCTAAAAAATAAAGTTTATTAATTTAAAAGATCCTCTATGCTATTTTAGTGAAGAGTCAGAGTAGGTGCTATCTTTGACAATTAGCTTTCTTGGCCAGTCTACCTGACACTCAGAGAAATTCATTCTGGAACCACACTGGTGTTTGACCTTATTTGACTGGATACCAGATCAAATGTCTTAAGTGGCATCTTTTTCATGCATTCTTGAGAAACGCATAAACTGAAAAATGATTTTTTTTTGCCAAATCAAATAGATAATGTACCCAACACGTACCCTTATCAGTTTAACACAGGACGATTAATCCAACAATTCAACTTGTAATAATTTATTCTGAGAAAATAATCATTTAAAGAAATTCAACACAGGGCAACCCTCTTGGGTCCCCTCCCTCCTCGGGAGCTTTGTACTATCACTTTGCTATCGCTCAATAAACCTTGCTTTGCTGCCCACCACTCTGTCTGGTCTACTTCTTCATTCTTCGAAGCGGGGTGACCAAGAACGGCGGGCACCGACAGAGAGAAAATCCTGTAACACCCATGCTTTAATAAAACTACCATTTTGCACCTAAATAAATAAATAATAAAGAAGTCCAACACAGCATTGTTTAGAATAGTAAAAATAAGATACAATTTAAATGCTGACCAGCAGGCAATCGGTTATAAAAAACAAAGTGCACATATACTATCTAATAATGAAAAATGTTGATGCAGATCTATATTTATTGACAGGGAAAGAGGCCCACAGCATTTATTGTAAGAAAATAGCAGGTTATAAAACCATATGCATATCTGTGTGTGTTCCCAAATGTTGATGCAGATCTATATTTATTGACAGGGAAAGAGGCCCACAGCATTTATTGTAAGAAAATAGCAGGTTATAAAACCATATGCATATCTGTGTGTGTTCCCACACAGTACCCCTAGGTGGTAGGTTTTGGAGTGTATCAATTTATTGCTTTTCAGCTTCGAATTCATACTTCATTCCCCATTCTGCAAAAATGGAGATGGGCCCCTATATATTTTTCCTTTGCCGGCTGATACATATGTTAAACTTTACTGCTACAGGGAGCTTTCATTGTAGAAGGAAGGGTTTCCTCCCTTCGTCCAGTGTACCGCTTTGAAAGGTTCCTGTCTCCAGAAACTTCCCCCAACAGACATACCGAACCTCTCCAGTGGTTTTGCAATAGAATGCTTCCAGGGAGACAACTCCCTGTGATTAGCTCTCCCCAGAGAGCAGATTTTGAGCAAGTTTGGACCACACAGCAACACAGTAACTTCCCTGCTGACCTGTGGTCACACCCTGCCCAACAAACCCTCTCCTCAGCTCTTGGTGGGGAGGGTCCGTGGACCCTCTATCTCAGACCTCGAGGTTGTGGTTGCCCCTCATACCTGCTCTTCTTATATTCTTTAGAGCTCTCTTTGTTTCCTACCAGCTGACTCCTCATTACTCCAATCCCCTGCCGTAGTTAGTAATTCTTTATATTAAACTTATCCTGCTCAAAAAAACAAAACAAAACACAAAAAGCAAACCCTAGATAAAATTACCTATAACCGTACTCTTTCTGTGATAACTACCATTTACACCTTGATGTATATACTCTAAACCTTTTCTCTTGTATGAATGTGTATGCATGTATTACATGTGCATGTATATACATATAAAATACATATCTGTGTCCATATATAGTTTTTAAAACAAAAGGTAAAGCACATTATACAGGTTATTTTGTTATTTTCTGTGTCAGTATTGACAATGGCTCCATTGAGGTATATATATATACTTTAAATTGTTAAAATTTCCCCCTCATCTGGGACATTTAGCCTCCTTTCCATCTTAAGTTATTATGAACAGTGCTGCAATGAACATCTTTGTGTCAAATATCTCTTGTCTATTCTACCAGATCCACTCTCTACTCTTCTCCATCCTTTTCTCAGCTCTGCTCTCCTTTAGGGAGAACATTAACTGGTTCCTCTGCCCTCTGGTTTCCAGTGAGGTCCCGCCAACATGAGCTCCTGTAGGAGATTGGAGACAAGGACAAGAGTGAGGTCAGGGTTTTAATTCCTTGTTCCCTACTTGTGAGGTCTCCTAGAGCTGGCTGAAGGTCACTGTTCTCAAGGTGGCCAATCCTCTCTTCCCAGTTCTCAGAACCAGTCCCTCCCTTGTCCTTTTTCCTCTGGGCCTAGGGGTGGTGACAGCTCTGCGCCTCCGCAAGCCCTAGGTACCTGCACCATCCCCTGTGGTTTTCCTACAACTCCTCCGTTTCTTTGTAAATGAACCCCACGTGAATTATCCTAGTTTGAGTGTGCCAGTTGTTCTCTTACTAATACAACCTTTAAACCTAAATCTTCGTGTATATCTTTAATTATATTCTTCAAGTAAATTTCTAGATGGAGAATTTGCTAGGACATTGAGTGTACCTGTTTGGTTTTTTTTTTTTTTTTTTCTGCAAAAAAGTTTATTGTTTCCATTTGGTGCATGGCTTGGGAGAGGGCTCCAGGGTGGTTAAAAAGCTGCCTTGTGGCTGCAGGGAGAGACTCAGGCAGAAGCCCTGGCGCCAGGGTTTGCCAGAGGGGCCCCTCAAAGGCTGCTGGGCTTCAGGGTTGTGCTTGAGGGTGAATCTTTGGATGAGATCCTCACCCAGCCCAGCCTGGGGGCAGCTAGGCTGCGGAGGTGAGTCAGGTGGTCCCCATCTTCTTGATGTGCTTCACCGCCTCATCTAGGAAGTGGTTCTCCAGGAAGTCGCAGAGATGGGGGTCTGCAAGGGCAGAACCCAGGGCATGCAGATCCAGAAGGGCCTGGTTCCGGTTCTTCTCCAGAACCAGGGTGGCTTCTATGGCATCCAGGGCTTTACCCCACTCATCTTGGGAAGTTTTCTGGACAAGGACGAGGCTGCTGCTCTGGTTTGGCATCTTCAAGAGATGTTCAGCACCCTCAAGCTTCTCCTCAGCCAGCTCGAGGAAGAAGGAGCCCACGTCCTCCAGAGCCACATCTTCACCATCAAAACAGGAGACCAGAGAGAGGTAGGTGTAGGAGGCCCGCAGATGCATGTTGACCAGGTGGTTGACGGCGGCCTCCACCTGGGTGGAATCATTCTGATGAATCTGGGAGCTCAGGGCTGATCCATAATAAGGAGCTAAGCTTAAAATAGGGTGTTGGCTGGTCCCAGAGGCAGAGGTTGGCCGAGAAGATGGCTCCCAAGGTTGTGACTGGAGGAAAAGTCGGAGGCTGGTCAGAGGTTGGTAGAGGAGGCATCCCTGGGTTGTTCCATCCAAACACTGTTGAAGCAAAAGACAGATCCATGGAACCTCCCAGCACACTGCCTGAGTAAACCTGTTTTTAAAATGTGTGAAACATGTTTTACTGTTCAGTTCAGATGGAAGGTTTCTAATCTTGGTGATACAGGGGGTCACCCTCTAAAAAATATGTAATCTTAACTCTGGGTCCAACCAGATGAGAATATACATAAAGATTTAATAAGGATAAAGAAGTTGGTAAGGAATACAGCCCACCATTTAACCTGGTCCCTGAGAAGTTCTAGAGACCCCAAATCTTCCTGAGCTTTTTAATAAGCCCATTTTGTGAAGGAGTATTACTAGGATCCAGCTAGAAAGTGAACTAAAGAAAGAAATCCAATCAGTTGATATTGGTTTATTGAGTAGAATAAATAAGACTTCCACATGTCAATTGTTATCTGAGCTTCTGTGAGCTCATTCATCAAATTTCCAACACGGGTGACCAAAATTTGTCTTCACGTTTCAATGTGAGGCCCAATTCTCATGATGATGATTTCTTATACCTGAGCGTTTCTAAGATAATTTAAAACAGGTGTGGCAGATATGACTTATAAACTCAGGAAGCACAAGAAATGTTGCACCTTTTCCAAGGTGAACCATATGAAACTGATGTTTCATAAGTTAAAAATTGTTAAATATCAGCAATTTCATATGCTTTACCATAGTACTTTTCTCTAAATCCATTTAATTCTATTTTGCACCTTCATCTTGCCATATGGGCTAGAAAGATAACCTTAGCTGTTTGTAGGACTCCTCTACACCTACTCTTCATCTACCCCTGTCCTCTCTCCAACCTCCTCCCCTGCTTGAGAATATGTCAGAGTTTCTGGGTGACTAGGGAGTTGAGTGGGGAGGAGGAGAGCATCTGTTCAAGTCAATGCTGTGTCTTCCATGTTCTCTGTCTGCCTCTGTTCTTCCTAGGCTATTCTGGGAGCATGGGAATCGAGAAGCTGCCTAGGGATCTGTCTGCTGAGGCAAACCAGTCAGCAGTTTCTTCTCTGAGGTCTTATTGTTCCCATAGTTGCACAGCTGTGAGTGCAAAGGGGTTTCCAGATGATCACACTGAGGCTTACCACAAAGGAAATGGATCACTGTCCCCAGTACCTGGAACATCATAGGTACTCAGTAAATATTGATTGAAGGAATAAATAAATGATCTGAAGTTGGCAGACTAAGCAGAGTGAGCAGAAAAATAGCAATAGCAAACACAGGATTCTTAATGTGACAGGCGTTGTTCTAATCGCTTTACATAAATTAACTGTTCTTGCAATGACCCCAAGACTAAGGTAACTAAGCAGAACTAAAGGACCTGCTCAAGTTTGTGTCCCACCTCCGTAGTGTGACTCAAAAGCCTATCTGCTTAAGTTCTAGTCCATACTGCAGCCCATTCTAACTTTGGAGAGAAGGAGGTAGGCCTTCGATGTCCTTGGGTGTTTCATTTGCTTCAACACAGATTTTGCTAGGGACATTTCTCTCTGATACTTAAGATCACTAACAAATCCCAGGCAACATCCGGCTGGCAGCAGCCCACTGGCATTCCTATCTGGCCCGCTCCGCAGGACTGGTCATGTGAAAGCGTCAGCTAACAGCAACAACTGCTGCGTGATGAATGGCTAGAAGTAGGGCAGCTAGAAGCGTGACGGGGACGAGGAATGCAATCAGGAAATGCTGACCTGGAACTTGGAGTGGGGTAAGTCGCGCCGTGATGGATGGAGGGCGGCAACTGCACGTACAGCTTGCTGGCACACATCGTCCAAGAAGCGCTGCTTAATTTGAATCGAAACAGGCAGCTTGAGAGTGTCATTCTTCAGTATGATAAAAACAACAACAACAACAACAAAAACCATGATGCAGGGCAATGCACCCAGGGCCATGCACCCAGGGCCATGCACTATGAGACTTCTGAGGCAGGAACAGGCAGAAGAGCCTTCGAGCTGAGAGCTAAAGGGCACGTCTGAGCCGATCTCCAAACAAAGGCTTCTGTTTAATTTTTGGCATGGCAGTTCTAGAATGTACTGAGGTGCTTGTGCACAAGAGCAAAGTATGGTCGGTTCCCTTTTTTTCACGCATCAGTCAAGGGCTCCCTCTGTTATTTTTCCCCTTCCCCATTGTGGTCCTACCTCTTGCATCTCAGCCCAGGTCAGAGATCTGGGTGCCCCGGGTAGTGGGAGACTCCACCCAGCAGGAACATGATCACCCTGAGCAGTCAATGTAATGTTGGGTCCATGCTGTGTGGGCTCCATGTTGTTCTGGAGATTTGCACCACTTATAAGGAGAAGACACTTCATGTGTCTGTGACTTTTCATTAAGTCCTCAAATGAGACTTAAAATGGGTGTTTAAAAATTAACCCCCTTTCGGGGTGCCTGGGTGGCTCAGTTAAGCATCTGCCTTCAGCTCAGGTCATGATCCCGGGGTCTTGGGATCAAGCTCTGCATCGGGCTCCCTGCACAGCAGGAAGTCTGCTTTTCCCTCTGCCTGCCACTCCTCCATGCTCGTGCTCTCGCTCTCTCTCTCTCAAATAAATAAAATCTTAAAAAAAAAAAAAAAAACCCTTTCAGATACATGGTTTGCCAATATTTTCTCCCATTCTGTAGGTTGCCTTTTTAGTCTATTGACTGCTTCCTTTGCTGTGCTGAAGCTTTTCAGTTTGATGTAGTCCCACTTATCTATTTCTGCTTTTGTTGCCTATGCTTTTGGTATGATATCCAAGAAGTCATTACCAAGACCAACATCAAGGAGCTTTTCCCCTTTGCTTTTTTCTAGAAGTTTTCTAGAAGTTTTCAAGTCTTAAATTTGTCTTTAACCCCCCCCTTTTGGGGGGAGAGTCTGTGGGGGTGGGGAAGAGGGGCAGAGGGAAAGGGAGAATCTCAAGCAGAATCCACGCCCAGTGTGGAGCCCAACATGGAGCTTGATCTCGTGACCCTGAGATCATGACCTGAGCCAAAATCAAGAGTTGGACGCTTAACTGACTGAGACACCCAGGCGCCCCAAGTCTTTAACCCATTTTGAGTTGATTTTTGTCTATGCTGTAAAGTAGGGATCCGATCTCATTTTTTTGCATATGGATGTCCAATTTTCTCAGAACCGTTTATTGAAAAGGTTGTCTTTTCTCTCTTGTGCATTCTCAGCATTGTTGTCAAAGATTATCTGATCATATGTGTGTGGGTTTGTTTTTGGGCTTTCTATTCCACTCCATTGGTCTATATGTCTGTCTTTATGCTAGTACTATACTGTTTTAATTACTGTAGCCTTGTAATATGTTTTGAAATCAGGAAGTTTTTTTTTTTTTAAGATTTTATTTATTTATTTGAGAGACAGAGAGACCGCGCACAAGCAGGGGGAGGAGCAGAGAGAGAGGGATAAGCAGACTCCCTGCTGAGCAGGGAGCCTGACGAGAGGCTCCATCCCAGGACCCTTGAGATCATGATCTGAGCTGAAGATAGCTGCTTAATTGACTGAGCCACCCAGGTACCCTGAAATCAGGAAGTATTAATAACTTCATCTTTGTTCTTCTTTCTCAAGATTGCTTTGGCTATTTGGGGTCTTTTGTGGTTCCCTATGAATTTTAGGATTATTTTCTCTATTTCAGTAAAAAATGTCATTGAATTTTGATTGGGATAGCATTGACTCTGTAGATCTCTTAGGGTAGTACAAACTTTTTTTTTTTTTTTTAGTACAAACGTGTTTAAAATATTAAGGCTTCTGACCATAGAACTCAAAAGTAAAAAACCATGAATAAACTACATTAAAAATGGACAAAGACCTTAAACAGACATTTCTCCAAAGAAGATATCCAAATGGCCAACAGGTATATAAAGAGGTGCGCAGGGCTCCTGGCTGGCTCTGTGGGTAAAGTATGCAACTCTTGATCTCAGGGTCATGAGTTCAAACCCCAAGTTGGGTGTAGAGCTTACTTAAAGAAAAAAAAAAAATGCTTAACATCAGTAATTATTAGGGAAGTGCAAATCAAAACTACAAGGAGATACCACTTCACATCCATCAATAGCTATAATAAAATAGATGTCTGTCTTTTTCTCTTAGAGTTGTAGGGATTCTTTACCTATTCCGGATACCAGTACTTCGTTGGATATATGTATTGCAAATTTTTCTCCCAGTTCTACCCTGCATTTCATTCTTTTAATGGTGTTTTTTTGACTAAGAGAAGGTCTTAATTTTAATTAAGTATAATTTTTATTCTTTTGTTTTGTACTTTTTTCTTATATTTTATACCTCAAGTTTATGAAGATGTTCTCCTACGTTTTCCTCTAAAAGCATTATTTTACTTTTCATATTTAGGGCTACAATCCATTTCAAATTAATTTTTGTGTGTCTAATGTGAAAGAGGCATCACATTCTCCTTGTCCAATTGATCCACTACTATTTACTGAAAGGACAGAATGCACAAAATTTAAACTATGGATATTATGTGAGGAATGGAAGGCAGCAATATTCCTACACGAGAGAATGGAAGGCAGTGCTACAAGGAACAATATATTTAGGAATGAGTAAATAGGTCTGTTTGAGGTGGATATCGAACTTTAACATCCATAGTATTACCTATTAAAAATACTGATTCCCAGATATGCAAACCCCCCTACCTCAATTCAGATCGGGTCTGATGTGGATCACAAGTAATTTGTGGACTACACTTTGAGAAATGCTGGTAAAAGCACGCAGGTGCTGTATGTCTGTCTTTTTCAGATCATGCTGATATAATTTAAAAACCTTGTGGAGTTCCTGAGTGTCAATTTATAATCCATTTCATCATATAGACGTCAGACTCACAATTCTCTTTGGAATAAGCTTTCCTCTGTCTTGGACTCCCTGTAAAACTGCTGTGGGATAATGGCCTTAGATTCTTCTTAGAAGCCCCGTTGCTGAAACAGAGAAAGTCTGCAAGAATACTCTTAAAATCCTTAGAAGCCTTTCTGTCTGTCTGCAGGATCTATGAGGCACTGCCCTAAGTCTTCCTGACTTCTAAATAAAGGATCTTACAGCTCTATCCTAGATTTGGTCTCTGCTCTGGAGCCCTTGAGAATTGTTTGCCACTCACAGTACCCTCCTACAGCTTGATGAGACCAGATTAACTACAGGATTTATGAGAAGAAACCAGGAAAGAGTTGACAGATCATTCAAACCAGAAGCTGTTGTGTAAGGCTTCAGCTGCTGATTTGAACTCCTTTTATTTTTTTATTTTCTATTTTTATTTTTATTTTTTTTTTAAAGATTTTATTTATTTATTTTGACAGAGAGAGACACAGCGAGAGAGGGAACACAAGCAGGGGGAGTGGGAGAGGGAGAAGCAGGCTCCCCGCCGAGCAGGGAGCCCGATGCGGGGCTCGATCCCAGGACCCTGGGATCATGACCTGAGCCGAAGGCAGACGCTTAACGACTGAGCCATCCAGGCGCCCCTTGAACTCCTTTTAATCAAAACTTTCTTTTCTTTTTTTTTTAAAGATATTATTTATTTACTTAAGAGAGAGAGAGTGAGTGAGAGAGAGAGCGTGCACATGAGTGGGGAGAGGGGCAGAGGGAGAAGCAGACTCCCCCCTGAGCAGAGAGCCTGATGCAGGACTTGATCCCAGGACCCTGGGATCATGACCTGAGCCGAAGGCAGACGCTTAACCCACTGAGCCACCCAAGTACCCAAAACGTTTTTTTTTCTTTCAGAGATATCCATGATTTCTCTTTTCCCAATATTAAATAACTTTTGACAAAAGTATTTATAGAACTTCTTAGTGGGGCATTCTTAATGCTTGGATCTGGGCTTTTTACTAATCTTGACATTGTATCCTCTACTGTCAGGCTAGGAGCTGAAAGGAGTTTGGTGTTGTTGACCCTCCTACTCCTGTCATCTTGGTTTTTTTCAATTTCCCACACCAGCGGGAATTCAGATCTCCCATAACAGTCCCAATGCACTCAAAGTGAGGAAATAAAGTAATAAAATAATGAATTTTAAAGTCAAAGAAGGAAAAATATGGTTTAAAAAAATCCTATTCTGTGGCTTTTAGCTGACAGTCGGAATCTCCTTTCCAGGTAATATCATAGCAAGTGGACTCTGATAAACCCTTGCATGAGTTTCTAAGCATGATGAATATTTCTTGGTCATTGTTTAAATTCAGTTTGTCGTTCCTGCAAATTCTGCTCTTCTTTATTGTTGTCATTGGAATATTAGAACTGATTCATAAGAACATAACACAAAACTAATAATCTATTTACCCCATTATTTGGTGGAGAGTAGCACCAATGGAGGTTTTGTGGGAGGGTATTGTTTTACCTTAGTTATTGCTGACCTGAATGAAATCCATCTTAATCTTGAGTTCTACTCTGTGATTGGTGCTATAAGCCAAGTCCATCTGCAAACAGATCTTTTGACAATCACTGATGTCATTACCCAGACACAATAGAAAATGAGACCGATGTGCAATCCTTAGAAGACCAGGGTCCCTTGTCAACAAACCCTAATTGAGTAGTGATTTTTGATGAGATGCTAAAGAACACTGAGCTTTTTCTAGGTTTTGAAAGTCAGAGCTCACAATCATTTTACATGCAAAAAAATAAATTACTCACTGGATTAAATGTACAAGTATAATTTTTGGTCACTTAAGGAAATGAATGCTTTGTGAACATGACAAATCATAAACTAAAACAAAAATAAGTTTAAATAACAGTGTTGTAAATGAACATGAAATGCTGGGTTTGGATGAGATGATTTCTATGGTTTCTTCCATATCTAACATAAATTTTCCCTAGTGCTGAAAAATTTGGATTTATGAGAATTCACCAAAAAAGATAACATCCATGCCCTAGAAAACATGGGAAAATATGAGTGAAGATCATAACTGAGCTGAAGCATGTGACTTCCAAGGCTTTCTCTTCAACTTGCCAAGAAAGCATATCTCTGTCCTCAAAGGCATGTAAGCCAGTGAAGATAATTGTGAGAAGTGAGCAAAAGACGGGGCAAGCCAATGTTACCATCAAACATTTCTCCCTAGGATGCAAAATAAGTTTGGGTGTCATTAAAGATATATTTTGGGGGCACCTGGGTGACTCAGTTAAGTGTCCAACTCTTGATCTCAGCTCAGGTCTTGATCTCAGGGCCATGAGTTCAAGCCCCACATTGGGCTCCATGCTGGGTACAGAGTCTATTAAAAAAAAAAAAAAAAGATCTATTTTGGGAGGGTAGTGATGGATTTAGCCTGATATAAACAAGATCCACCCTAAAGCAATTTTACTGAATGCCTACAATGTCTCAAGCAAGTTATTTGGGTAACGAACTGCCCCAGTTTGTCTAGGACTGCAGAGTTTTCTGGAATGGGAGACTTTGATAAAGTTGAGAAAACCTCAGGCTGTTTTGTACAAGCTGGTTACAGTAGTTGTAAGAGAACTAAGCAGAGGCCAGATACCCTTGGTACAGATCCATCACACAGTCAGTAGAGTATAT
This sequence comes from Neomonachus schauinslandi, assembly GCF_002201575.2. NCBI lineage: Eukaryota > Metazoa > Chordata > Mammalia > Carnivora > Phocidae > Neomonachus > Neomonachus schauinslandi. Next base: position 43,036,503 of record NC_058411.1, on the reverse strand, counting down.
CCCTCCTCTTGTTCAGTGGCTTGAGAAAACACAAAATGGCCCGATGGAAACCTCAATTTTCAGTTCAAACTGAACCATGTTATGTCTCCTGGGAGAAACCTTCCCCCTTTGGGAACTAAGACCTCTAAACCTGACGAGAGCAGAAGCAAAACTGTAAGTAGATGATGAGGTCTAATAACAAGAAAGGCTACTCTCCTGTCTTCCCCTTGGTTTCTGCACCTATATAATCTGTGGGGTCAAAAAAAAAAAAAAAAAAAAAAGGAGCCATACATCTTGGCAGCTGATTTGGAGCATATACTGCACTTTGTAGAAGAGCACCCTCATGTTGCAAGGCACTGTCTTTGTCTCTCATTTGTCACCAAAACAGGGTCTTTGATAGCCATTCCAACGATTCTATAATGTTAGCCACTTCTAGCAAATCCCTTGGGTCTTAGCCCATTGCCTCACTCTTTTTGCTGTGAAATGAGTTCTTTTGTCAGTACAATATTGTGTGGGATTCTGTGACAGTGAATAGGCATTCAGTAAATACACAGATGGTGGTGATGGCAGAAGCATTGCCTGCAGGGGAGGTAAATCCCCATCTAGAATGAGTGTCTATTCCAGTGAGGCCCTATCACTGCTCCCTTCATGATGGAAGGTGTTTAATAAAAATCAACCTGCTATCTGACGGCTGCTGTTCCACCCATGGTGTGGTGCTGTGTACCAGGGTTCAGTGTAGTTTTCTGCTGGGTGGTAGGCTGGGCACTTAGCAGTGGTGGTAGCTAGATTAGTCTTGGTGAGAAGTCCACATGCTTGAACCCTTGCATGACCTCCATCCCTGCTTACTATGGCTGTTTTATTCACAAGCTCATTTAATAAATTGCAGGGTGACCAAGGGAAGAGGTTGGCATACCCATACTGGCTCTTCTTGCTCCCCTGATTATAGAGAATGGCAATCTTATACCCTAGATGAGCATTCACATGGAAAAGAAATGTCCTTACATTCTATGTCGATTATTAAGTGGACATATCCACATGCTTCTTTCCCAAAACTCCTTGTTATCAGTTCTTCAATCTTGCACCTTCTAGGTCACTAACCTCCAGCCCATGAATCTGTGTAGACCTAAATATATAAGCATCTCTCCTTTCAGGCAAAGTGCACACCAAATAGATGGCTTGACTTTCTGCCCACTGGGAAGATTTATCCTCCCTATTGTCCTTCAGGGCCATCCTTGAATGGGATTATGATTCTGCAGCAGTTGACTTTCAACTGGTGCCCACATATTGTGTAGTTGCATCTCTAAACCAGGCTCAAATTTTTGCTTCCTTGATCAAGTGGAATTTCGTATGAGACCATAGGTGTGAGTGAAGGAGAAGTGGCTCCGGTGTAGATAGCATGTTTGTGTAACTCATTTGTGCTTTCAGAACCTGCTCAAGCTAGATCTTACATAAGCCATATCTTTTTGATGATGAACATCCTTTCCTACACCCAAAATGGGTTGATGGGTTGGATTACATCATTTATAATGGGCAGCTCAGGTCACCTGGTCACTTGGTGTAGTTTCATGGTCGGGTACTTGAACTCGATTAGGGCACAGTAGCATTCAGTATATCCCAAAACCTAGATGTCTGTACTCTGATTCTTCTACTGAGACTTGCCGGACGCCATATACAGTTTTCTCATCTCCTGTGGATACCTCCAGCATTATTGAATCTGCTGAGTCATAAGTTTCAAATTATGATAGGACACAAAAGCCCTGGACAGAGTTCTTTCTTGTTCTGGGCCCCACTCGAAGTTAGCAAACTAAATCACTCAGTAAATTAGTTAGAGTAGCAGACCCAAATGTGCTATCTATTGCCCTCAGAGTCCAAAGATACCCACGATGGTTACTTTTGGGTATCAACTTGACTAAGCCACAGTATCCAAATATTTGGTCAAATATTATTCTAGATGATTCTATGAAAATAGTTTTTAGATGGAATTAACATACAAATCAGGAGATTTAGGGTAAAGCTGATTATCCTTCCTAATGTGGTGAGCCTCACCTAATCAGTTGAAGGTTTTACTAGAGAAAGCCTGACCTCCCTGGAAGAAAAGAAATTCTGCCAGTAGACTGCCTTGGGACTTGAACTGCAACATTGGCTCTTCTCTGAGTCTCCATCCTGCCTGCCCACCTGTAAGATTTTGGACTTGCCAGTTTCCAGAATCACATGAGTTAAGGAATCACCAATTCCTTAAAATAAATCTCTCTCTCTTTCTCTCTCAATATATATTATAACCTATTGGTTCTATTTCTCTGGAGAATGTGGACTAATACAGTTGCCTTTTCCTTAGTGGTAGGGGTTGCAAAAATGCACCAACTTGGCCCTCGCTTGGGAACACAGATTATAATATAAGACAAGGGAGGAACTGCAAAGTGAGAGAATAAAGGGACAAGGCTGGAACCCTGAGGGACACCAACACAAAAGTGACAGAGAAGAGAAACTCAAGAGGAGACTGAGAAGGAGCTTCAGGCTACAGAGAAGGAGAAGAGAAGACAGAAGAGCCATGGAGTTATGGCCCCTCTAGTCAAGGAAAGAGAAGCATTTCCAGAAGTAATCAGTGGTGTCAAGTGACAAAGAGGGGTTAGCAGTGGAGAGATCATTGATGACAAGTGTTTCAGAATCCAGCTGTGGTTGCAGGAGGAGTTTACAGTAGTACAAGGAATAAGTGAATGGGTAGTGAGAATACAGTCAAGTAAGTTGCCTCTTAATCAAGTAATCAACCAACCAATCAAAAACCTGGCTTTACAAGGGATGGGGTAGATGGGGTGGTCTAGAGTTTGAAGGAACTCCTCTTCTCGCTCCATTTGAGTGGAGAGAGCCCTGAATGCATGAATGGCTGACAGAGAGGGAAAGAGTGAAGATACAGACAGAAAGGGTATTGCTGATTAAGTGAGGTCCCTGAGGAGGCTAGGAAGGCTGACATCCAGAGTTCTGTGTTATCAGAGTACGCATCCAGAGGAATTATTCTACAGCCGTCAGAATGATGATTTGTAATGGAGTTTACAATATGTTTTCTTTGTCTCATAAATACAAAATTTCCAAAACAAGGGTACCCGAGTGGCTCAGTCGGTTAAGCGTCTGCCTTTGGCTCAGGTCATGATCCCGGGGTCCTGGGATTGAGTCCCTCATTGTGCTTCCTGCTCAGTGAGGAGTCTGCTTCCCCCTTTCCCTCTGCCTCTCCCCCCTGAGCACTGGACACTTGGACACTTAACTGACTGTGCTACCCAGGTGCCCCTGGAGGACACAATTTTTTAGATGCACATTTTATATTTAAAAATCTAATGTGATGCTGATTTGGTTTGATTTGATCTGCCCTCCCCAGGTCACACTCTTAAGAATTATTTGGGCAGTAGTGGTGATGGTTTATGCTGAAATATCCATGTTCTCTTGCCTGACTCCTTAGGCCATGGTTCATCCCTGCAGCATGGCTGGTTAGGATGAAGCTTGTAGGCAATAGTGTGAAAGAGAGTTTTATTTTGTTTTGTTTTTATGTGACACTAAGCAGCCTGCATGTTGACCACATTTTTTTCTTTAGGCCTTATTGGATAGCTAATACTAATGAACAGATCTAACCTACTAAACAAATGACACCTGTCCTGTGAAGACTCAAGAATGAAGAACTAATCTTCTTCGACCCTGAGCATTATTTAGGTCTCTGATTAATAAAAGTGTAGCATCCACTATTAAAGAGTGCCATGAAAATGTTAAGAGAGGACCCCCAAACTGAGGCAAGAACTGGAAAGTAAGACCATGTAGTAACTGGATTAGAGAAAGGAGAACATCGTGAGGGTGATTTTCCTAAACTCCTCAAGTACTTATAAAGAAATGAGACCATCACAGAAGGTACAAGAAAAGGTTTAAAACCACACTGATTTTTGTCCTTACATTTTTCTGTTTTCTGCAAATTTTCTGTAACAACCATATGTTTCTTTTGGATTTTTTTCTTCAGCATTTTATTGAGGAAAAATTGCAAACACACAGAAAAGTTGAAAAACAGTGTAGCGTACACCTGCATGCCTACCTCTTAGACTCAACAGTTGTTGACATTTTCTCATATTTCCTTCATCCATATATAGTTTTGGGGAATCATTTGCAAGTATGTTATAGACATCATGATTTTTCACCTAAATACTTCAACAGGTGTTTCTGGAAAGGGATCAGACATAGTGACTTATTGCAACCACATATATTGTTACACACGAGAAAATTAACAATAGTCCTCTAATATTATCCAATACTCAGTCCATATTCAGATAACCCCAAATTGTACCCCAAATGTCTTTCAATAATATTTTTTGCATGATGATCCAATCAAGGATAACTTATCACATTTCTTTGTTCTGTCTCTTTAATATGTAGCAGTCCTGCCAACTTCCTGAGTTAAAGTCAGAAAAAATAGATGATAAAAAACAGGACATTACCTAAAATTTTTGCATGTTACTTCATTTGGCATTTATAATCACACTTATGATAAAAATGTGCACAGATTTTTAAAAATGGAAGAAATTTAAAAATGTTACCTCTTGAGGTAGGTCTATAGGTAATAATTTTTTTTTAATTTCTATTTATTTTTCTTTGCCAAGTGTATTTTAACAATGAACGTGTAATTAAAAAGGTGTCCAAGATGGAGGTTAGACTAACAGAAAGATTACACAGTGGCGGGGGGGGGGGGGGGCAGGGGACACTAAACATTTTAACACTGAAGTAGTTGTTTGAGGAAGGATGTTGAATTTTATGTAATGTTTTTAGAGATACGAATGATTTCTACCTATCTGGTAGGAGTAGGAGTGGTTTGGCCTGAGGTGACAGGAGAGATGTCAGCTCTCTTTTTTTTTATGCTGTACAAGCAAAAGCAATTTATCCACTAGCCTGTTGGCATGTCAAGGGTAGAGTGGAAGAAGCTTGGATTTGGGAGTTTCAGATTCAGCTTTGCCACTAACTAGCCATTTGACCTAGGCAGGTTACTTGACTTTCTGAGCCTACTTTCTCAACCATAAAATGGGCATAATTACATCTCACTCAACTGTTGTTAGAATTAGCAATTATAAGCAGTATATAAAAAGTACATGATATCATAGTTATAATTCAGATATAATTTAAACAATACCTTATTTAATATTTATATTGAGTAAGAACCTGTCATAAGGTGGTTAGTCTATAATAATAGTTATATTATTATTGTGTTTCAAAATATTTAAAAATACATGATCTCAGTGCACCTGGCTGGCTTGGTCAGTAGAGCATGTGACTCTTGATCTTGGGGTCGTGAGTTCAAGACCCAAGTTGGGTGTAGCGATTACTTAAAAAAAAAAAACAACCCACATGATCTCATTTAATTCTCACACTAACTCTTAGAGCTAAGTACTCTTATCCTCTGTAATCAGGGAGGAAATGAAAACTCTGAGAGGTGAAGTGACTTGTCCTAAGTCACACAGTTAGAGAGCAAAACCAGGTTCTGTGACTGCAAATTCAATATTTAACAAAAATTCTTATAAGGAAGTATATAAAATCATGGAATCAACAATTAAAGAGGTTGGGGTGCCTGGGTGGCTCATTCGTCAAGCGTCTGCCTTAGGCTCAGGTCAGGATCCCAGGGTCCTGGGATCGAGCCCCACATCGGGCTCCCTGCTCGGTGGGAAGCCTGCTTCTCCCTCTCTCACTCCCCCTGTTTGTGTTCCCTCTCTCACTCTCTGTCATATAAATAAATAAAATCTTTAAAAAAAAAAAAGAATTAAAGAGGCTTTACATTTAAAGGTTGTTTCTTCCAGTTACTACATATACTTGGACACAGTGTACATTTTTCAATACTGAATTCTTTTTTCTTTCTTTTTTTAAAATTTAAATTCAATTAGCCAACACATGGTACATCACTGGTTTCAGATGTAGTGTTCAACAATTCATCAGTTGTGTATAACATCCAGTGCTCATATCATGTGTTGTCCTTAATGCCCATTACCCAATTATCCCATTTCCCCACCCAACTCCTCTTCAGCAACCCTCAGTTTGTTTCCCATAGTTAAGAGTCTCATGGTTTGTCTCCCTCTCTGATTTCTTCCCATTCAGTTTTCCCTCCCTTTCCTTATGGTCCTCTGCACTGTTTCTTATATTCCACAAATGAGTGAAACCATATGATAATTGTCTTTCTCCAACTGACTTATTTTGCTTAGCATAATACCCTCCAGTTCTACCCACATCGATGTAAATGTTAAATATTCATCTTTTCTGATGGCTGAGTAATATTCCATTGTATATATATACCACATCTTCTTTATCCATTCTTCTGTCCACGGACATATCGTCTCCTTCCATAGTTTGGCTATTGTGGACACTGCTGTTATATACATTGGGGTGTAGGTGCCCCTTCGTTTCACTACATCTGTATCTTTGGGGTAAATACGCAGTAGTGCAATTGCTAGGTTGTAGGGTAGCTCTATTTTTAACTTCTTGAGGAACCTCTATACTGTTTTCCAGAGTGGCTGTACCAGCTTGCATTCCCACCAACAGTGTAAGAGGGCTCCCCTTTCGTCACATCCTTGCCAACATTTGTTGTTTCCTGTCTTGTTAATTTTAGCCATTCTGACTGGTGTGAGGTGGTATCTCATTGTGGTTTTGATTTGAATTTCCCCGATGAAAGTGATGTTGAGCATTTTTCATGTGTCTGTTGGCCATTTGTATGTCTTCTTTGGAGAAATGTGTTTTCTGCCCATTTTTTGACTGGATTATTATTTTTTTGGGGTGTTGAGTTGGATAAGTTCTTTGTAGATCTTGAATACTAGCCCTTTACCTGATAATGTCATTTGCAAATATCTTCTCCCATTCTGTATGTTACCTTTTAGTTTTGTTGACTATTTTGTGGTGCAGAAGATTTTACCTTGATGAAGTCCCAATAGTTCATTTTTGCTTTTGTTTCCTTTGCCTTTGGAGACGTGTCTAGCAAGAAGTTGCTGTGGCTGAGGCCGAAGAGGTTGCTGCCTGTGTTCTCCTCTAAGATTTTGATGGATTCCTGTCTCACATTTAGGTCGTTGATCCATTTTGAGTTTATCTTTGTGCATGGTATAAGAGAATGGTCCAGTTTCATTCTTCGGCATGTGGCTGTCCAATTTTCCCAGCACGATTTATTGAAGAGACTTTTCTTTTTCCATTTCAATATTGAATTCTGTTAGAGTTTACAGGATGGTGGCTGGTAGCGATTTTCATATTGCTGATTTAGTTGAATGTTATATGTGTGCTCATTATTTATGCTAATGACAGAAAAGATATCATGAGTAAGTGAAACCTATATATAAATGAAAACTTATGTTTTAAACATTTGTGTATCTAAGGGTTTATACCTTGGGAGTTAATATAGTGCAGTGGGACATGCATGAGAATTGGAGTCTGGGTTTAGGTGCTGGTTTTTGAGTTCTGTGTCCTTGAGCTAGTTACTCAGTGTAAGCCTTGTACTATATTATAGGGTGGTTTTGGTAATTGTGTGAACTAGTATACATTAAATACCTTCACAGTGCATAGGCATAATCAATACTGGTTCGTCTTTCCTCATTTAATCCACCAGTTTTCAAACACTGGACAAGTCTTTGAAGATGCGAGACATGAAAGTGGTTTTAACATTAAATAACGCTACAAAGTAGATTTATGTCACTACCCATTCCTGCCCAAGTTTCCCTCAAAGTCCCCAGTGAAGTCTTGGGGTTATATGGGTAAAGTCGGAACTCCCTTCTGCTTATATGAGACTCTAATATTTCTTGCAGCTATTTAGAAGTGGAAGGAAGATTGTTCTGCTTATCTATTATTGATTAACAAACCACTTAAAAATCATAAAAATTATATGGGGTCAGAAATTCAATTGGGCCTTGGCTGGGTGGATTCTTCTCCTTCATGTGGTATTAAGTAGGGCCACTCGGTGCTATCTGGGGTTCTAGAAGCCTTCATTCATATATTTGGCACAGTGGTAGGTACAGTTAGAAAGCTAGGTCCAGGTGGGTCTCTCTTCCTTCCCATGTAGTCTCAGGACCTCCCCACATGGTCTCTACAGCAGGATAGTTGGACTCCTCACATAGTAGCTCAAGGCTCTAAGATCAATTGTTCCAAGGGACAGGAAGTGGAGCAGCCTGTCTCTTAGAGCCTGGGCCCAGAACTTGGGATATTTACTTCTAACATATCCTATTGGTCACAGCAGTCACAGATCCTGCCCAGGTTCAAGAGTAGGGGACACAGACCCTACCTCTCCATGCAAAGAGTGGCAATAATTTGTCATGAAAGCACTTAAATACCATATGCTTGAAGCGACTACATGTCAAAGAGGTACAATGCAGATTTCGAATAAGCACAGTTATGTGCCAGATACTTCGTTGGAATAGCTGATTACTTGTAGATCTGCAGCTGCAGATGCTCCTATGTACTTACACTTTTCATTACTTGGGAGGAGAAGGTATACCTGGAATCTGCCCTTTAGTTTTAGTTGTGTAAATTGCTTCATTATACTTTCATCTCTGCCATCCCTGATCTGGTGGAGTAGGAGATGTAATCTGTTATTCACATATTACTCAGATCTCTACATAACTCACCACTTCTGGGAAATCTTCCCTAGCCAAAACAGGAATAGCCAGCTTTCTCTCTCTGCGCTGGAGAGATATGTACTGTCTTTAAAACTTTTCCAAAATTCAGAACAGAGAGAATTATTATTGGAAGGCACGCTCCAGTAAGTTGCACTTTGTTAAATTAAAAAAAAGATGAGTACTCTTTAAGTAATAGTGTTACACTTAACAATTTTCAATCAAATTTAATTTCTTAGTTGTTACAGTTAGAGATACCTCAGATGCAAATCCTTTTTAGCAGGTTAGTTGCTGTCTCAGTAGCTTTGGAAGGTAGTAAGCAGCAACCAAGATTAATTACATTTTAGGTTAATGTGTTATAGTTAATTATACCATACTATATTTCAAAACTTAGAGGATAGGTCTTAATTCCTAATAGGGCTTACCATGCATAACAATTCTAGTTAGTCTTTTCGTTAAGATGTGAATAAATAGGAAGCTTATAAAAATGAAGCAACTAACCACTTTCCTTTTAAAAAGTCAAAGTTCAATCACCCAGAAAAATCGAAATAGCTGATACATTTATGCTTCTTTGTTTCAAACTGTAGAACACAAAAATTAGCATGCTCTGACTGTAAAACTTAGTATATTTAGGGTAAACATGTCCCCAAACTCCACTTATTGTCTTATGTACAAATGTACTTAAATATTACTCTCTCTAAAATGACACTGAGGTTTTACTGAAGTCAGGAAAATTATAGAAATTTTTATTCTAGCCTAAAACGTGCTTTAGTACTAACCAGAGGGAATTAGGTGGCTATTTGCAACCTAATCAAGAGTCCTTAAACTCCATTATACAAATGATGCACTTCCCCCTTTGTATTGGGTCTAATGGCTTCACTCTTCAATAAAGCTGGATCCTTTGGCACACACTCAGGAGACAGCCAGTGGTTTAGAGATAGATTGCTTTGGGGGCATTGGAGCAGCTGAGAGACTGAGTTATCCTACTGAAAAAGGAAAAAGAGGACACTTCTGGAGTTAAAATAAGACAGAATGCATCTTTGGAGGATATAGTGGCTGGAGACTGGCAGAATTCTCAACATCTCAGGCTAACACATACTTGTTCATTTTTCATTTGTATTTTGGAGGTGCTCTAGAAAGCTTAGGCAAAAATAACTAGAATTCAAATGTACAGTGCGTTTTTTAGCCAGCCCATATACAGGAAATTCTCTGTTGGTGTAGGAATTGTTCTGATGTTCATTCTTTAAAGATTGCTCCTCTTCCCTCTTGGTCAGGATGTAGGGGGAGGAGTTAGTGAAGAGTCCCTAATTTTATTTATCTCGGTCCACACTCTAAAAGCGTTTAAATCATTTTGAGTTCCCATAACGTTTCAAGAGAGATTGGGGTGTTTGTGTGTGTTCTGGGCAGTGCCTGGCATTTTGCAAGAGACTGATGAGCAATAAGTAATGATAATCAGCACATCTCCTTTGCCAGGAGACCAGGGAAGATCGCTGCTATCCTCTCAGCAAAGAGCAAACTAATAAGCAGGGATTCGGGCCAACCTCTCCTTTCCGCTGCAGCTTCTTGTTATTTACTCCGGCTTAATGAATGGCCACCAGCTGTCAGACACAACAGCTTCATAATATTTGCACACAATTTGTTTGGGTCGGTTTTTAATTTCTCTCTCCGCTTGAAGCTGGAGTTACCCGAAGGAGAATTCAGAGAAACTCTGCAGACAGAGGAGCGGAAGATTTCGTTTTCCAGTGTTTTCTGGGAAGAAATTTGGGACAGACAGGGTGAAATCGGGTACCATTTGGTTAAGGTTTAAAAAAAAAATCATCCAGTGTGGGGGGCCAGGTGGTTCTTCAGTGGGAGGGCCACGCAAGACGAAACCAGCTTTGGGGAAAGAAGGGAGAGGGAGAGAGAACGAGAGCAGGGCTAATGAATGAAGGGAATTCCGCTGAGCCGCCAAACCCTGTGCTCCCACCTCCCACCTCCCATCTAGCTGCGGGACGTTGCCTCGAGAGGAAAGCCTCGGAATCCCGAGCCAGCCCCACGCTGGGGCTTACCGGAGCCCGAGGACCCGCCCGCGGGGGAGCCGAGGCGGCGGGCGCCTGTCCCTTTAAGGGGCCGGTCCCCGGGCACCGCCGGCCCAGACGCCGGGACGTGCCGGGGGCCGCCCCGCCCCGAAGCCGCCCGTTTCCTGCCGGGCGGCGCGACGGCACCTGAGCAACTGCGGCGGCGGCGGCGGCGGCGGCGGCGCCTCGGAGCGGGCGGCCCGGGCTGTAGTGCCCGTGCCGCCTCGTCTTCCCGGTCTCCTTCCCCGGCTGCGCTGGATAAGGGTGAGCAGCCTGCGCCGGGCCGGCCGCGGGGACCGCGGGGTGGGGGGAGGACTGTGCCAGCTGCGGTGTCCCAGGGCGGGCGGGAGGGCCGCGCCGGACGGGGGGCGCGGCCCCGGGGCCCGGACACCGCCCGCTGCTTGTCGCCGCCCGCCGGCTAGGCCTCGGGCGCCGGGTCGCCACGGCAGGGCTCCCGTCTGAGCCGGGCCGCCACGCCGGGCGGGCTCCGAGGGGCGGCTTGGCCTCGCCGCGCCGCCCAGGGCCCGACCCGGGCTTCGCCGAGACGCCTGCGAGCGCGGCCGGGGAGTACCCTGGGGACGTCTCCCGGTGCGAGGTTGGCCGGAGAGGGCCCTGGGGTGACCGAGGCGCCTATTTTTAGCTGGGCCTGAGGGCCCCCAGGAGGAAGGCGGATTACCGCCTCCTCGGCCGATGGACAGAGGGAGCCCGTCTCCGGCGGCGTCCCTGGGCCGGAGCTGGGCCATGCTTACGCCATGCTGGAATTTCAGTTCTCGCTGTCCCTCCGGATACTTAGGGAACCGGCGCTGGCCCCCTTCCCAGTGCCCCCTCCTACCGCCGTGTGCGTGTTCCCGGGTCGCGGTGGGGGGCGGTTGGGGCTGGGAAAGCGGCGTGAGGGGAGTTTGGAAAAATGTGTGGACCGCCCTCGAGACGGGGGAAGTTATCCCTTCCTCTCCCCGAGGGGTGTGTCTTCCTTAGTGATTCCCCCTCCCCCTTTCGGTTCCCAACAATGAGATTTTTGGCGTTGGGGAGCTCGGCCGAAAACCAAACCCGCAGCCTAGAAAAGTCGTTCGGTAATCAGACACCTGGTGTGGGATGTGCAGCCCCGCACGTTTGTCGTGAAGGAGCATGTGTGCACGGGAGACGGGCAGCTCCCCACGCGGGGAGCGGCACCTAACCTCGTCCAGCTGCAGCTTGATGAGGTGAAAGAGCTGGCTGTTTAATTTTAGCCATTCCTTCTCCCGGGAGGAAGGAGGAATCGAAATTCGTATTTGGGCCTGTATCAGAGAAGGATTCCTTAGCAGACATGTGAATATGCACTGCCCAAAGAGCTACCTGTTCATAAAGTTGTGAGGTTTTTTGAGATGCTTTGTGGAAAGTCCTGAAAATTTTAGACACCCGTACCCTGCTATAGATAAATACCTTGGTGTGTACGAAACACTTTGAATTGCGTAGGAATTGATTTAAAGTTCGAGTTCTTGCTAAATTAGGTTGCACTTGTTCTCTCTACCTCGCCTAGCCGGCAACTGGCAACACTGTCTCCAGCTTGGCTAAAACGGTTGCTAACAAGACTGGGATGATCTTCCCAAGAACAACATTGAGTACTCTGGAGTTGATTTGTATTTGGGGTGGACGGGCATTGCTATATAGACTTTGATATTTACTGTGTTCTCTGATAAACAACCTGCCCCCTCTACCTTTAGCTTAGGATCTAACAAGAAATAGCTGGGCTTATTGTTTGTAGGTTCTAAGAAAAATTCATTCCCCTCTGTAACATTGAATTAGAAATGACTTTTCTAATTTTGCAGCATGAGCAGTCATAACAGTTATCTGTCAGGTATGCTTGGAGAATGAGGTGTTCTCTTTACCTTTCTGAGACTCATACTGAAACTTGGAATATAAGAAAGCCTAACGAAAAATTTTCTTAAATGTATTAAGCACTTTAAAGTTATAAAGGATATCGAGTATTACTTAACCTTTTCTTGATGACTCAGGGTCAACATTTTTTTGTGGAGAACCATGAATTTATGATTTTGTTCCCAATTTAGTTTTTTCTATATCATCCCTTAGCATCAGTGTCCCTTCTGCTTGATGATGCAAGTGTTTTCTTGGGTCTCACCCCAAGTCTCCTTCCAGTTTGTAGGCCTTAATCTACTTTCAGTAGGGAAAACATTTTAATAATTAGATGTTAAATAGAAGTCAGTATGGCTTTTCTAAAGGGCCTAAGAAGTGAAAGCTTTTTTGAGGTTTAACTTCTAAATGACTCATGTTAGATTGTTACTGTTATTGAAGTAAAAATTGAATTTTACTTGAAAAGATATGGAAGATGTATTTTTAATTGAATGTTTATTATAATTTTTGTATAGCAAAGAAAATTTTAATCTAAAAGATCTCATAATACTTTGTAAAAATTTAAATTGTTAGTAAATTTAATGTTTCCAGGGAAGATTTTGGGTTTTTTAGGGATCTGACCTCTAATATGTAATAAAGAAATGTAGAGAGATCATGCTTTGCAGGAACATTCAAATATTTGAGGATAACATCTTATAAGCTGCATGTTCTTGTACTGTTTATGTTTTTAATTATTTTGAAGGTAAATCCAGAGTATACTTAGAGGTTAGAAGCAAGTAACTGGTTCTTTATAAATAACATTGATTACTCTTATGCATAAATAGAGTTGGGTTTTATTGCTTTCTCTTTCAGTTTTTGTGAACATGATTTTGGATGTTCTGATCTTAAAAATGTAGTTTATGTGCAAATCAAAGGGAAAACATTGGTTTAGATAAGAGTATAAGCTACTTTTTCTATAAACAGAATTAAACGGGAAAAATCTTAAGTACTATGAACTGAGGAGTTTGATTAACTTAACCTGCTGTATCTGAGCTCTAGAAAAAGAAAAGTAATGACAATTTATAATTGTTTGCATGCTAGGCTGTTCCCCACTTGATGTTTAAATATTTTTTGGTGTTTGAAAGAAAGAGCAGTGCAAACCATTTAGGCCCCCCCCCCCGCTCCCGCCCATAGTTTAGGTTTTAATGTTCAAAGGGTAAAATAGGCAAAATGACTAGTTTTAGTAGAGACTCCAGTGGGAGATAGAGTATTCCTAGGAATTTAAGAACTGTTCACTCCTTTTGAAAAAGTTGTGATTTAATATTTTACGTATCACCTTAACTACTACAAGTGGATTAAGAACTTTCAACTTAAATCTGGTTTCAGCAAAGTGATCTGTATACTAAGTAGAATTTTTTTTTTTTTTTTTTTTTTAAGATTTTATTTATTTATTTGAGACAGAGAGAATGAGAGAGAGAGAGCACATGAGAGGGGGGAGGGTCAGAGGGAGAAGCAGGCTCCCTGCCGAGCAGGGAGCCCAATGCGGGACTCCATCCAGGGACTCCAGGATCATGACCTGAGCCGAAGGCAGTCGCTTAACCAACTGAGCCACCCAGGCGCCCTATACTAAGTAGAATTTAAATTAATTTGTTTATACTCCCCCCTCCTTCCAGGACATTGCTTTTTGGGTTTCACTCCTCACTAATTGCTTTGCTCTTTCTGTCTTATGATTCATCCTCTACTCTTGAAGTAGAAATGCTCAGTTCTTGGTTCACTTTTCTTTTTATACTCCCCTGGTGATCTCATCCAATGTCATAAATACCTATATGCTGATGGCTTCCATATTTATATCTCCAGCCCAGGCTTTCCTTTTGTACTCTATACAACCTGTTCTGCATTTCCACTTGTAGGTGAAGTAGTCATAGTGAACTTCCATTTTTCTCTTTAAAACTGCCTCAGGTGCAGTCTGCTCCATCTCATTTGATGGCAGCTCCATCCAACATTCAGGCGAAAGAAAAGTTCGAGTCATTCCTGACTTCTCTCTTTTTCTTTAACACTTGGCATTCTTGGCTCTATCTTATCTTGGAAATATATCCAGAATCAAGTCACTTCTTACCACCTGTATTGCTCGCTAGGTGGGCCCAAGCCATCTTATCTTTTAGCATAGATTTCTGCGATCAGCCTCCTGATTGGCCTTCCTGCTTCTTCCCTAGCTCCCTGTGGTCTTTTTCAACTCAGCAGACAGATCCTATCACTTCTCAAAACACTGTAATGACTTCTCTTGTGCAGAGTAAAGGCCAAAGTCCCTATGGCCTGCAGTGCCTTACAGAATCTACTCTTCCCATTCTCCTTTAACTTGCAAGTTAGCTACTACTCTGCTCCCTGCTTATTACTCTCCAGCCCCACTTGCTGTCTGAAGGCCTTTAAATGACTGTTGTCCCTCCTTGGATCACGTTTTCCCTAAGATATCAGCATGGCCAACTCTCTAGTCTCCTTCAAATCTTTGTCCTTCAAATGTTTTTCAAAAGGTCTGTCTTACTGCTTTATTTAAAGCTGCATTCCCTTGGGGCGCCTGGGTGGCTCAGTCGGTTAAGACTCTTGGGGCACCTGGGTGGCTCAGTCGGTTAAGCGGCTGCCTTCGGCTCAGGTCATGATCTTGGGTCCTGGAATCAAGCCCCGCATCGGGCTCCCTGCTCAGCGGAGAGCCTGCTTCTCCCTTTCCCTCTGCCTGCTGCTCGGCCTACTTGTGCTCTCTCTCTCTCTGTCAAATAAATAAAATCTTTAAAAAAAAGTTCAACTCTTGGTTTTGGCTCGGGTCCTCATCTCAGGGTGGTGATGCCGCCCCTAGTGGGCTCCAAGCTTAGTTGGGGAGTCCGCTCGAGCTTCTCTCTCCCTCTCTCCCGCTCCCTTTCTCTCTCAAATAAATAAATGAATCTTAAGAAAAACATAAAGCTGCACTCCCCTACTTAATGAGTCTTGTATCCTGCTCTCTTTTCTCCACGGCATTTGCCACCTTCCAACATAGTATATAATTTCCTTGTTGATAGTGTTCATTGTCTCTCCTCTCTGCCCCCAACACACACTATAATGTGACCTCTGTGTAGGCAGGACTTTTTGTCTGTTTTGTTTATTGATGGATCCTAAGGGTCTCGGGCATGTATTCAATAAAGATTTATTAAATATCTGTTCATTATAAGTGAATTAAATCCTTATCCTGCAGTTTCTTACTGTCATGGATACCTCATTCTTGAACATACGGAGTTTTCAGTTTGCTTCTTTCCTAGGAACAGAGAACAGAAGAAAAGTTGCAGGAGGCCTTTGGGAACCCCTTGTTGGGAGGTAGTGATGTTAGAGTGTTGTGGAGATCTTCTGGACCTTCCCTGTGCGATTAGGACCATTGGTTAGGTAACTTAAAAAGTTGGTTAAAACAAGAACTCAAATATCTGTGTACCTTAAGTGTTTTGTTTTAAAACATTTATTTTTGTCTGTCTTTTTATTTGGATCCATCTCTTGTCTTTGAGTAGGAGTTACTGATCTCTTTTCTATAAATTATACCCTAAAAACATTGCCTATGGTTTCTAGTATTGGTTTCTTTAAAACGGAATGAAAATATAGGCACTGGGAAACTTTCCAAGTTAAAAATCATTCTAGATTTTCCATTCATTCATTAAGGCCTTCCAAAGGATATAACTTCATTTTTATAGAAATAATAGCTTCTGTTTTTATTCTGTTTAATGAATTTATAGAAATAAATGAGTATATCAAAAAAAAAAAAAAGAAATAAATGAGTATATAGGAGAGTAGACTGCTCGCCAGAAACAGTTAGCTTTCTGTAGACACTAGCCCATGTATTTTTACCAAGGGGAGAAATGTCATTTACTCCAGTGAGAGAGGTCCTTTAAGATAGCTTCCATATTGAATAGGTTTCATGGGGGCTATAGGATCCTAGCTGCCTACCATTACTGGAGGAAAATGTCCATTATCCACATTTCATTATTTTGACTGGTTAGTAACAGTTATGATTAGTTATCAGAACTTACATGATTTTCAGTAATTGTCTATCAAGAGACCTGATGTTATGCTGCATTCTCACTGGAAAATGTGGGACAGTTATTACTTATTTTTGCACCTGAGTCACTTAAGTCGCCAGGGAAACAGTCTGGCCTGGTGTAATAAGCTGGAAGTCAGCACTTAGGAGACCTACAGGTCTTAAACTTTAATAACTTAAAGATTTTATGCAAGTTTTTTTTTTCTCAGTACTTTATATAATGTAGGGTGTAATAGAAAAAGCATGGTAGGGAATCTGAAGAGCTTAAGTTTGGTCTTGCTAGTTAGTACCACTTACTGTATGTGTGAACTTAACTATCTTACTTAACCTTAACCTGCCTAAGGCTCATTTGCCTTGCTTGAATTATCTTACTAGTTGCTACATAAGTGATAGCTAATTATTAGAGTGCTTATTTGCTGTAAGTCTCTGTAAACACTTTATGTACAGTACCATATTTAATCCTTTCAAACAGTTTTATGAGATAGGTACTATTTGGTGGAAACTAGGGAGACAGGTTAAATAATTTGTCAAAGAGCAGCAAGTAAGAGGAGGAACCTGAATGTGAACTGAGGCATTCTGACTATCTAGAGTCCATCCTCACTCATTGAGCTGTTTTTTTAAGTATGCTTTTTATAAACAAACAATAAATAAAGGGGTGCCTGGATGGCCCAGTTGGTGGAGTGTGCCATTCTTGATCTTGGGGACATGAGTTCAAGCCCCACGTTGGGTGTAGAGATTACTTAAAAAAAATAATAAAAATAAGGCACTGTCCATGTGCAATTTTCTATTAGGTGTTAGAAAGCTACATTAATGTTATACAGATTTTTTTCTCCCAGAGTTAGAGGATTGGCTCTTAACATTGGTGACTTAAATTTGAGAACTTGAAATTTTTTGAGTGGAGAAAATAGTAAAAACTTAAAATCAAATGCTATGAAATGTTTTATGTAGCAAATAGGTAGACTATGATCTTTCTAGATTTTAAGAAGTTTTTTCAGTTTCAATTCCTGTGAATGTGTATTATGAGTTACTGCCATGTGATCTTCTAGGCATCGCTCAGTGGCTGTATCAGAAAGGCTAACCGTTATCACCCTGCCTAAAATATTCTTTGTCCTAGCCTTATTTTTCTTCATTGATCAGTTACTACTACCTATCATAGTATATGCTTCTTTATATTGCTTGATAGCTGCCTCACCTATAAGAATATAAGCACTATGAAGTGGCAACTTTGTCTTGTTTACCACTGAACTGTATCTCTGGTAGGTGGTGTTCATTTCAATGAATGAATGAGTTGCTTAACTGAACATGATTAGGACTCAACTGAGCCTTCTGCTTATCATTTGTGCCAGTCTTCTCTGTTAGCAAGGCTAGTTGATTTACATGAAATGCCATGTAAAATGAGACTTCCAGAATAAGGGTTTCAGGGTTACTCTTGGGAGCAGAATGGAAAGCTATTTAATACACGAATTTCGGAATTCGTGTATTAAATACACGAAAATTTATCTGTGCATAGTACCAGTTAACTTTGTTCATCAGTAGTGTAAGTGTACTGAGTAAAATGTGTACATAATTTAGTGATTACATGTGTTTAGATCTAGTCTTTGAAATAAACTTGAACAAGCTAAGCTGTACATTGAAAGCTCCCAAGTGTTCTGAATGCTGTGTTGCTGAACATTTAAAATATTTCCTTACATTTTTAATATCCACACACAGGTTGAATTCATTTATGTTGCTTCTGACCTGTACTTACTTAGTTTATTGGGAAGTCATGTTTATTTGAAATTTGCTCTATAATTCTTTTACAGTTTTCATAACAATGTCTGAGGTTGACTGACGGTTACGATTTCTGTGATGCGAATTTCTCAAGCTTGTCATATCATTTGGTACTCTTCATTTCTGGGTACAGTTTCAGATACTCTGGTGTATAATACTTGTGGTTGGTACACTGTTCTGATGAATGGGAGTAATTTCTTAAATCACTTTCAGTTTGACCTAGATGTTAACTGTAATTTTAAGTTTAAATTGGATCCTTTGTAAAAGTGACTTAGTTCTTTTGTTCCTTTGGTGGTTGGGGGTGGGGGAGGGCCCAAAAAATTGCATTTAGTTTTAACCTGAACAAAGTCTTTCTGAACTTGAAATTTTTGGAGCACTTTTCAAGTAAAATACACATTTAAGATTAGCCTTGGAATTATGTAAAATATAACCCATGCATTTACCTTGTCTGATAGGGGTAGGGGAGAAAAGAAATACTTTATAAATATAAAATAAATGTAAAATGAGCAAGGCTTAATTCTTGTCTGCTTGTCTAGCATTATTTATCTGGCATAAATTGAATAATTATATTCCATATTCTTTCAATTTTATTTAAGCAAAACGTCCCAGCAGCATTTAAAAAACATACTACTTTTTAAAAAGATTTTATTTATTTATTTATTTATTTAGTAATCTCTACACCCAACGTGGGGCTTGAACTCACAACCCCGAGATTAAAGAGTCAATCACTTCACCGACTGAGCCAGCCAGGTGCCCCTAAAATAACACACTACTTTTTGTGTAAGGAGTTTTAGTTATTACTTTGAGTTACTTTATCTGATTTCTTAAGGTAGCTTTGTGCTAGGTCAAGAAAATCCTGGGTATTTTTGGTAAAGGTTTTAGAAATTTCTTATTTTAGATTTTGAAGTATTTGCTTTTATTTTTGGGGGCGGAATTTGTTTCAAAGTATAACTTTCTATAGGTATTCAGCACTGTCATAATTATATTGTATAAATTTAAGAAGCGGGGAAGTATATGCCTGTTTGCTCATTAGTTCTAAATTTACGTTTACCTTTTTGTACTTGTCATCTTTTTATTTTATTGAAAGTTGAAACAAATATTGAGGGGCTCCTGGGTGGTTCAGTCAGTTGAGTGTCTGCCTTCAGCTCGGGTCATGATCCCAGGGTTCTGGTTTTGAGCCCCGTATCTGGCTCCCTGCTCAGCAAGGAGTCTGCTTCTTTCTACCCCCCTTCTCTACCACTCCCCCTACTTGTGCGGGCTCTCTCTCTCTCAGATAAAACAAATACTGAATGATTCATGTGTACAAGAGAATATAGAATGTGTACAATTTAAAGATTAAATATAAAAGAAATACCCTTGTACCAAATACCTGTGTACCTTTCATTCAACTTTATTTAAAATTTTTTTCTTTTAAAATTAAGTACATAAAAATAGTATATAAGATATATGTAAGATAGGGGCGCCTGGGTGGCTCAGTTGGTTAAGCGACTGCCTTCGGCTCAGGTCATGATCCTGGAGTCCCGGGATCGAGTCCCGCATCGGGCTCCCTGCTCGGCGGGGAGTCTGCTTCTCCCTCTCCCACTCCCCGTTTGTGTTCCCTCTCGCGCTGTGTCTTTCTCTGTCAAATAAAAAAAAAAAAAAAAAAAAAATCTTAAAAAAAAAAAAAAAAGATATATGTAAGATAAAGAGTAAGGATATAGTGAACAGCCTTGTACCTAATCCCCAGTTCAAGAACATTATCCTAACATTTAATTTCTTTATGTGCTCTTCCCCGCCAGAAGTAACCATTATATTTGCTTTTCTTGTAGTTTTGCCACATATATTTATATACCTAAAATATTTTTTTCTGTTTGTTTTTGAACTTTCTGTTTTGTTTTGAACTTTATAAATGAGATCCTTCTGTATGAGTTTATTTGCAACTTTTTACCCTCAGCTTTATGGTCCTGATAGTCTTTCACCATGTTATATATAGCTCTAATTCATTCACTTTCACTGCTGAATGGAATTTCGTTGTATGAATATTTTTCACTTTATTACCTGTTCATAGGCATTTAGGTTATTTCCACTTTTCTTTTGCTATTATAAAAAATGATGCTGTGAGCACCCTGCATAGGTCTGTTGGTACACTTGCATACATAAGTGTCTCCAGGATAGTGTTTTAAAAAACATTTTTGTTACTACTTACCGTAATAAATTTTACATTATGAGACTCAGTACATTATCACATGTGCCACATCTATAACCAAAAAAATTTGTTCAAAAAAAATACCTATGTGGTGCTAGTCCATTTCATTAAAAATAAGAATAGTGATTAAGACCCACTAAGTTGATTTTTGCTACCCACTAATGAGCTAAGATTCGCAGTTTGAGCATATTGTTTTGGAGCTTCTGTTCACACTAGGAGTGGGATTGCTGAATTGTAGGAGGGGTACATTTTCAGCTTTATTAGGTAGTGCCAAAACGTTTTCCAGTGTAGTTGTACCAGTTTATTCCCCTCATTAATATATACATGTGATGGCTCACATTCTTGCCTATACTTGATAAATGGCGAATACTAAAGTAAGATACCCTAATGAAATGATACCTTGTAGGTTTGCATTTCTGCTTTCTGAGAGGAAACATCTTTTCTAATGGTGCTGGCCATTTTTTCCCCTTTTCTCTGGAATGGTTGTTTATTTTTCTGTTGGGTTGTTTTTCTTTTTGAGTAAGAGGAGTTCTGTATATGTTTTGAGTATTCTTTGCTGATTAGTATCACAAATGCCTTCTCCCATTTTGTGGCTTCTTTTTTTGTGTGTGTGTTTGTCTTATATATTGTCTTAGTAAAAGTTAAAAATTGTAGTTTAATTGAATTTATCCGTATTTTCCTTTTATGATTTATACTTTGCATCTTAAGTTATCCTTCCCTACTTCAAGGTTCTAAAGATATTCTTAGGTGTTCTTTTATGTTGCCTTTCACAATTCTTTGCCTGGAATTGACTTTTGTTTTTTCTCTTTTATGCTCCTGTTTTCTTTTCCCTAAAATTTTACTGCTTAGTATTTGCTTGTTTTTTAAGGCTAAAATGTGTGAATTTACTAGATGCTTTGAAATAAGTCTTTGAGTTACTAGTTTTTTGTTTTTTTTTAAAGATTTTATTTATTTATTTGACAGAGAGAGAGCGAGGGAACACAAGCAGGGGGGAGTAGGAGAGGGAGAAGCAGGCTTCCCACCAAGCAGGAAGCCCGGTGCAGGGCTCGATCCCAGGACTCTGGGATCATGACCTGAGCCGAAGGCAGACGCTTAACGACTGAGACACCCAGGCGCCCGAGTTACTAGTTTTTATGCACTGTCCACAGCTTGCTTTTATAGAGTCATAAGAAAATAATTATGTAAGAATGTTAAAGTATGGATAAAGTTTAAGGTATAGCTAACTTTGAAGTCTCCATTCATTCCATGTGACTTTATAAGAGATCTGTAAACATTTTAGTGATGCCAGTGTTTGCATGTGGTTTCCTTAAGGACATTTGTTGTGAAGCAGTCTGGTTAATTACTTCCTTAAGTAGCAGCTCTTTGTGCTTGATATTTTGCAATTTCAGCACAGTGCATTGTGTGGACAAACTTCTGTGTATCCCAACTAGTACTAAGAGAATACATACACTGTGAGGAATCTGATCTTCAAGTTAGGAAAATTCTTAGCTCTTTAAATATGACTTCTATTATTTTCATTTCTCTTTTGAAAGAGAAAGTTGGGGTCTTTGTATCTTAATTGTTCTTTCAGTTTTTTTCTCTATTTTTCTATGCCTCATACTAGATTTCAGTACTATGTAGCAGTTTACCAATACTACTCTACTCAGACTTTATTTTGTCGGTTGAGTCTACAGTTTTCATTTCTTAGATTTGGAGTTGCTTTTTCATATAGACCTATTTCAGTTCTTTCTGTTTTTGATTATTTTTCTGATTATTCTATAATCTTTTTGCTACTTTAAAAAAGGAGTCTCTTATCTCTCTGACATCTTCAGTATGTTCAAATTTAAAAATCTTTGTGAAGACTATTTTGTAAAACTAATATCATTTGGTGTTAATTAATTTTTTTATTACTGCCCCCCCCATCATTTCTTCCATTTTTGGTTTGTTAGGCTTATTTTGAGTGGAGATTTTTTAAAACTTTTTTCCATCAGTGCTAACCCCTTGTGCCCCTCGTTCAAGTTATTTAATTTCTACCAGGCCCACGGTGCCTCTAGACACAGTGAAAACAAATAAACAAAAACCCCAAAAACACAAAGTGGGTAGGTGTTTTTAATATGCAGCCATGTGCTAAGGAGATGATTACATGTATTGCTCTTATTTTTTTTTTAATTTAATTTTTTTAAAGATTTTATTTATTTGAACGAGACACAGTGAGGGAGGGAACACAAGCAGGGGGAATGGGAGAGGGAGAAGCAGGCTTCCCGCCGAGTGAAGCTTGATCCCAGGACCCTGGGATCATGACCTGAGCCGAAGGCAGATGCTTAACGACTGAGCCACCCAGGCGCCCCTATATATTGCTCTTATTAAAAGTAGAATGAAG
Source organism: Neomonachus schauinslandi (assembly GCF_002201575.2). Classification (NCBI taxonomy): domain Eukaryota; kingdom Metazoa; phylum Chordata; class Mammalia; order Carnivora; family Phocidae; genus Neomonachus; species Neomonachus schauinslandi. The sequence goes on along the minus strand of NC_058411.1, from coordinate 43,013,681 downwards.
TCTGAAAAATGATGGCTACTTATGGGGGAGAGAAGCATAGTGTAGAAAAAGCACAGGGTATAATCTGTGCTTTGAATTTTCCTTTTTGTGAAGATTTGACTTTGGAGCCATTTAAATATTTTACATAATTATTAAACAAAAATTTAAAAATCCCTAAGAATCAAAAGTAAAATGAAACCACTGAATTTTACTTGTATTCACTTGGTGGACACCAGCGTGACCTATGCCACGTGACTTTAAAACATGGTAGCTTGACTGTATATCCCAATTAGAATATACCCTAGGAAGAGAGCGGAGGAGGAATGGCAAAAAAGGAAAACAAATCTTCAACTATTATCATAATTTTGGTAGTAATGTGTACATTGTTATTCCAGTACTGAGTAATGTGTGCATTGCGGGCTAAATGAAATGAGTGATTACGTTGGTATTACTGAAAACTGAGATTTTTAGCATTGTTGAAAACTGATGTAGTGTTAAGGTCAGTGAAATTAAGTAAAAATCCCATAGTACTAAATTTGTATGAGTCATGCCATAATTTAGCTTATTTAAAATGTATGCATTTTCTAGCCCAAAAGACCTAGAAACAATGATCAACCCAGTAGCAAAAAAACACTCCTGGTGCCTATAATGTGGTCTTTAAATACCTTTCACAATAAAAGTAAGCTAGTGCTTAGAATGGGCATTTTCTAAGACGGGAATTGTATGAGACGAACCTACAAACTAATGATTAATTTCTGTGTTACAATATTACTGCAAGGTTAGAAACAACACACATGTATTATACTATGGTTTCTGTGGGTCAGGAGTTTGCTTAACTGGGTCCTCTGCTTAACTGGGTTTACAGTGTTTAACAGAGCTGCTATTACCGTGTTGACCAAGGCTGGGGCCCCATCTGAAGCTTAGCTGGGGGAAGAGCTGCTTACAAGTTCATGTGGTTGTTGGTAGCTTTCGGATCCTTGAAGGTTGCTCAAGTGAAAGCCTCAGTTTCTTGTGGTTGTTGTCTAGGACGCCCTTCTTACCTCCTTGCCATATGGCCCTCTCCATATGCAGCTTACAACATGGCAGCTTGCTTCTTCAAAGCCATTGAGGGAGAGAAAGCATGTCCTAGTAACATGGGTTACGGTCTTAGGTAATGTAACCATGTATATGTAATCACTTAGATCCTGTCACCTTTGCCCTACTTTATTGATTAGAAGCAAGTCACAGGTCTCACTCACACTTAATAGGAGGAGATTGCACAAGGGTGAGAACACCATGAGGCAGGGGCCAGGGGACCACTCTAGAGTCTGTTTGCCACAGCCTAGAACATTTCCGAAGTAATAGAGAGGACCAAAACTGTGAGGGTAGTGTCAAAACAACCCAGGAGCCATCCTGAATAATATCCCATTGGCCAAAAAGGGGGGAATTTGAACATCAATAGATAGTAATTAATGAATTGAGACCAATCAGATGTTTAACCTGTGAATTCAAGATACTAAAACATTAAAAAAAAAAAACCCTTTAATTAGTTGCTGTTGGACCAGTTTATTATTTTGACAACTAGTGAATAAAGAAAAATAAACATTTGTCCTACTCATATGATTTGTGTCTCAGGGTAACCAAGTAGATCAGGAGAGAAATTTCTGTAGATGTATTTTACCTAGTCAAGAAAGAATAATAGAATACCGCCATTTTGTATCTCTTAATAATGTTTAGGCAAAGATCACCAGTAGCTGCTATTGTCACTACAAAGGGGGAGACATCTGGACATTAGATACATACTTTTAGAAGTATGCCATGCTATCTGTGCCATAGTCATAAGTCATAATCCTGAATCTGATGATTTTTTTTTAAAGATCTATTTATTTGAGATAGAGCAGAGAAGAGAAGGAGCAGAGAGAGAGAGAGAGAAACTTAATCAGACTCACGCTGAGCACAGAGCCTGATGCGGGGCTCGATCTCATGACCCTGAGATCAGGACTTGAGCTGAAGCCAAGAGTCGGTCACTTAACCAACTGCGCCACCCAAGTGCCCCCTGATGTAGCCTTTAAATTTACCAATTTATAGGAAATAAAAGGACAAAAAACTTGTTAAATACTATGAAGATGCCATCAACAGAATTCATACTGGGAATCCCTACAGGACCAACGGGTTTTTCCAACCCCAAATTCTAAGAATGCTAAACTGAATAATAAAAAGAAACCAAGATGATAAATGAATCAGTCAACAAAGAATAACTGAAAAGATATTTACAAAGCAGTTGGATTGATGTGAATACTGGCTTCATACTTGATACTAAGGAGTTGTTAATTTAAAATTTGCTGTAAGACTGGATGTTTTGTCCTCTTTCCTCTCCAGGTTCAGAGCTTTTATAAAGCTGTAACTCTAGGTAATAGGTTTGCAGCCTGATTATTTTTCATCTCCTTTCTCTTCCTCTCCTCTCCTTCCCACTTTCTCCTCCTCCCTGTCCCCACAACCTGTGCAAATTCTATTCCCATTCCTACCCCTTGGTGTCAAGTAGTGAATCTGATTCATTTCTGTTGCTGTTACCTGTAGGAGGTGAATTTCTGACTTTTTGCCTACTGTAGAGCCAGTATCTGGACATCATCTCCATTCTTTCTTTCCTATACTGCATTTAGGTATTGGTTACTGTTTTGGATTTTTACTGTTTCTGATTCAGGTAGAGGTTATTTTAGTTTTGAGTTCAGCCATATCTTTGTTAATCTCTTTTTATGTTTTACCTATCATTTTAAATGTTTGGAATAGAACCATCCTTATTGGAAGTCTTCATCTTCATTTTTACCTATTATGATCCTAATTTGTTGTTTTTTTTTTTTTTTAAAGATTTTATTTATTTATTTGAGAGTGAGAGCGAGAGAATGAGAGAGGGAACACAAGAGGGGATAGGGTCAGAGGGAGAAGCAGACTCCCTGCTGAGCAGGGAGCCTGACGCGGGACTTGATCCCGGGACTCCAGGATCATGACCTGAGCTGAAGGCAGTCGCTTAACCAACTGAGCCACCCAGGCGCCCCTAATTTGTTTTTTTGATGCTCAGTTCACAGTATCCTGACTGCTCTAGTTCTGTTATCTGTTCTCTTCCTTTGTGCAACTCTGCCTTTTTTTAATCTTGTTGGGTGTTTTTCAACTCTATAGAACAAATCTGATTTTAGTATTACACTAATTTGTTATGATTGCAATCAGTTAAAATCCATAAGCCTTGAAGTGTGTGATTCTTGTTCCTGCTAGTTGATATCACTCGTCCTATGCTGCTTTAGTCTATTTTGGAGTGTAGGTATCCTTTGTTAGTCCGAGGCTCTATAATTTTTTCTTTTCAAGGTAGAACTGGTATCCCTTGCTGTCTTAACTCTTGTTTGTTGCCTCAAACTCAGAATCAAATGTATGTATCCTTTAATGTCTTGAATTCATTCTTGAAAACCCTGCTGCTGATAAGCAAAAAGCCATTACATGAAAACATATTTCCATTAATTAAATTTTTTTTTAAAGATTTTATTTGAGAGAGAGAGAGCACAAGTGGTGGGCAGAGGCAGAGCCGGAGAGGGGTGTTGGGGAGCGGGAGAGGGAGAGCAGAGAGCCTATTGCAGGACTTGATCCCAGGACCCAGGATCATGACCTGAGCCGAAGGTAGACACTTAACCGACTGAGCCACCTAGGCGCCCCTCCATTAATTTTAATGGGAAATTATGCTGTTTTCTATTGCAACTGACCAACTTCACACATAAGAAAATAATTTAGCAATGAAGATGAGTGTATGTAAATGTAAACAATTTGAAAATAAATATACTTTGAATGTAAAGTGTAATTGATAAAAGTATTTGTACTTGCCAAAAGTGGAAGAGAAAACTTGGTGGTGGTGGTTGGTGGGGTGTTTACTCTTTGGAAAGTTTATTCTTTTTGTACCATTTTCTTCACTCATATCAGCCTTTTTGATGCTCAAGGTTATCTTGCATTTTTTTTTTTTTTTTTTAAGATTTTATTTATCTATTTGACAGAGACCGGAGAGAGGGAACACAAGCAGGCAGAGGGAGAGGGAGAAGCAGGCTTCCCGCTGAGCAGGGAGCCCTGTGCCGGGCTTGATCTCAGGACCCTGAGATCATGACCTGAGCTGAAGGCAGACACTTAACAAGGGTTATCTTGCATTTTATCTGCACTTAAAAGTCAAATTATGGCACAGATAAGCACCTTTGGGGGAAGAAAGGCCAAACAGAAGTCCTTTAAACTGTGGAAATAGAACACAGGCAGAAGAGACTGAAGAATTGTAGGAGATGATAGCTCTGCATTCCTCTTGATATGTATACAAAGCAGAATGTTCTGGGTTCATCCAGTTGTGTGTACTACATGGATACCTATATATAACTGGAAACCATTATGTTGAATAAGTTTTTGAGTGTGTCTTTAGCTGAAATCATACTGTTAAAATTTCATTATAAAATATTTTGTGTGTGTTTTATTTATTTATTTATTTTAAAGATTTTATTTATTTATTTGAGAGAGAGAGAGACAGCGAGAGAGAGAACACAAGCAGGGGGGAGAGGGAGAAGCAGGCTTCCCGCGGAGCAGGGAGCCCGATGCGGGGCTCGATCCCAGGACCCTGAGATCATGACCTGAGCCGAAGGCAGATGCTTAACGACTGAGCCACCCAGGCGCCCCTTGTGTGTGTTTTAGGTGAACAATCACTAATACCAAAAAAAAAAAAAAAGAAAGAAAAACCATTGTTAGAAAAGGAACTGAAAGTGTTTGGTGGCAAAGGATAAAAAGTCTTTTTTTCTTTTTTTAAATTAAGATTTATTTATTTTAGAGAGCAAGCGAGCGGGGGGGGGGGGGGCAGGGGGGGAGAGAGACTCTCAAGCAGGCCCCCTGCTGAGCATGGAGCCTGATGCTGGCTGGACCATCCTCACCACGGTGAGGTCATGACCTGAGCGGAAATCAAGAGTCAGACGCTTAACCAACTGAGCCACCCAGGCATCCCTAAAAATCTTTTATGAAATATTATTTAGTTGGTTTATCCTTTGTTTTCCTCTTTTGAGATACTCTTATGTTCACATCATTATAAACTGGCAAGTCTTATTATCCAAGAAATTGATTATAATGTTAGTAAGTTCAGACAAAGAACAGACTCTTTTGACTCTTAAGACACTTTCTAAACCATTAATTGGCAACTTTGCGATATGATCATTTAACCTTTTAACATTTAACTGATTTATACTACTATTCAGCCATGTTCAGTATTTACCTATTTTGTCTCCAAGGGTAGCTTGTCTACTTTATCAACTGTTCTGCTAAAATCAGACATTCTATAATGTGTATTGGGTTTTCCTGATTTAGTAAGCATTTTGTGTATATAAAAAAAAAGAGGGGCATTGGAATGACTTGTTTATAGTGAATGACTTTTTATACATGTAAATTTTTTAGTGATATTGTCTGGATTTATCCACAATGAATTTACCAATTTTAGTTTCACTACTTCCTGCTATTTTCAGTACATGACAGCTTTTACTTTTTTTTTTTTTTTAAAACTCTTCAGGCATCTTCTAATAAAACAAATCTTTCATGGATCTTGAAATGTAGGATTGTGGCAGCTGTGTACTGTCTTTTGAAGGCAGTATCTATCTTTGCATGGTTGTTGTGTAAACATGGTTTCTAAGCACAGTCTACAGAACAGGATAGCCATAGGATAGGAGTCTCTTCTTGTGGCTAGATTTTACTTTTTCCAGCATTATGGAGATGTAATTGACATCATGTTATGTAAATTTAAGATGTACAGTGTAATGATTGGATATATGTATATTTTGTCAAATGGTTACCACAATAAGGTTAGTAAACATATCCATCACCTCATATAGTTTTTTTGTGTGTGTGTGATGAGAACTTTTAAGATTTACTGTGTTAGCAACTTTCAAGTATGTAATAGAGTATTGTTTTTTTTTTTTTTTTCAAAGATTTTATTTATTTATTTGAGACAGAGAGAATGAGAGACAGACAGCATGAGAGGGAGGAGGGTCAGAGGGAGAAGCAGACTCCCCGCCAAGCAGGGAGCCCGATGCGGGACTCGATCCCGGGACCCCAGGACCATGACCTGAGCCAAAGGCAGTCGCTTAACCAACTGAGCCACCCGGGCACCCCTGTAATAGAGTATTGTTAACTCTCGTCACCATGTTGTATATTAGATCTCCAACTTGGAAGCTTCTACCCTTTGACCATCTTCACCAATTCTCCCGCCCTCTCTTTGTAAACACCAATCTACTTTCTGTGTCTTCGAGTTTGGATTTTTTTTTTTTTAAGATTCCACATATAGGTGAGATGTTAATAGTATTTGTCTTTCTTTGTCTCCCTTATTTCACTTAGCGTAATGCCCTCAAGGTCCATCCATGTTGTTGCAAATGGTAGGATTTCCTTATGTTTTATGGCTGAATAATATTCCTCTGTGTGTGTGTGTGGTGTGTACATTTTCTTTATCCATTCATCTGTCAGCAGACATTTAGGTTGTTTCCATATCTTGGCTATTGTAAATAAAGCAGCAATGAACATGGCAGTGCAGATATCTCTTTGAGGTAGTGATTTCATTTCCATTGGATATACACCCAGAAGTGTTCGAGGAACCTCTGTATTTTCCACAGTGGCTGTACCAGTTTACATTCCCACCAACAGTGCACCAAGTATTCTTTTCATGTCCTTGCCAGCACTTGTTATCTGGTCTTTTTGATAATAGCCATCCTGACAGGTGTAAGGTGATACACCGTTGTGGTTTTGATTTTCATTTTCCTAATGCGTAGTGATATTGAGCCACCTTTTCATGTATCTGTTGGCCATTTGTATCTTCTTTGGAAAAATGTCCATTCAGATCCTTTGCCCATTTTTTAAATCATTTTTTTGTCATTGTTTTGTTTTTTTGTTTTTTGTGCTATTGAGTTGTTATAAAATTTGGATATTAACCCCTTACTTGATATGTAGTTTACAAATATTTTTGTCCCTGTAGGTTGCTTTTTCATTTTGCTGATGGTTTCTTTTGCTGTGCAGAAGTTTTTTAGTTTGATGTGGGCTTTGCGTTGGTTGCTTGTGCTTTTGGTGTCCTATCCAAATATCACTGTCAACACCAATGTCAAGGAGCTTTGTCCTTATGTTTTTTTTCTAGGAGTTTTACATTTAAATCTTTAATTCATTTTGAATTAATTTTTGTGAGTGTTGTAATATAGGGGTTCAGTTTCATTCTTTTACATGTGAATATTCAGTTTTCTCTGCACTATTTATTGAAGAGACCATCTTTTCATGATTGAATATTCTTAGCTCCCTTGTCAACTATTAGGTGACCAGATATGTGTGAGCTCATATCTGGACTCTTGATTCTGTTCCATTGCTTCATGTGTCTGTTTTTATTCTACTACCACACTGTTTTGATTACTGTAGCTTTGGAGTATAGTTTGAATTCAGGAAGTATGATTCCTCCAGCTTTGTTCTCTCTCAAGATTGCTTTGGCTATTTAGGGTCTTTTGTGGTTCCATATGAAATTTAGGATTGTTTTTTTCTGTTTTATAAGATGTGCCATTAGAATTTTGATAGAGATTGCATTTAATCTATAGCTGTAAGGCTTAGGGCAGTATGGACTTTTTAAAAAAAATTTTTAAAAGATTTTATTTATTTGAGAGAGAGTGCGCACAAGCAGGGAGAGCAGCAGGCAGAGGGAGAGGGAAAAGCAGGCTCCCTACTGAGCAAGGAGCCCTATGCAGTTTGATCCCAGGACCCTTAGGATCATGACCTGAGCTGAAGGCAGACACTTAACTAACCTACTGAGCCACCCAGGCGCCCCCAGTATGGACATTTTAACAATAGATATCTTTGTGTTTATCTGTATCTTTTTAAATTCTTTCATTGTCTTACACCTTTCAGTGTACACATTTTTCAATTCCTGGTTATGTTTATTGAGTAGTGTTTCTGGTGCTATTATGAATGGGATTGTTTTCTTGTGGCTGTATTTTAGATTTCTGATACCTGATTTCTGATATCTGATCACCTTTTGAAGTTCTTAAATATTTCTCTTGTCTGGAAGGAAGTCTTGGTAATCACAATTTTGAAGGTTCACTGTATTCAAAGCTTCGATTATGTTAACTAGATAACTTAGAAAGCAACTTTGAGTGTGGAAATTCAGTTGGTGAAATCTCAGAGACTTGACTTTTTCTTGGAGATTGTTCTTAGTAAGGTAACTTTTCTCACTGTTTTTTGTGTAGGCTGTTTATTGGGAGTCAAAGAATAGCATCAACAGCAAAACAAAACAAAACAAAAACCAAAAACAAAACTTGGGCTTTTTTTTGGCTGTTGTAGGTTTAAATATTTGTTAAAATGTAAAAGTTGCACTTCCAGTTTATGGTAGTTTTAGCTGGACTTTTTAATTTTTAGCTTTCTGTTATATATTCCTTTGTAGCTTCAAGAACATTATAATGAAGTCCATATTGTCATAAAAGGTCCTTGATTTTTGTTTTTCAGAGTACTAGTGAACACAGGATTAATGTGTATTATATTTATGAAGGTTTATTTTGAAAGAAAATCCAAAGGGAGGGACTCATAAGGACTACCTGTATAAAATTATTTGTTTTGAAATTATTTGTGTCATGAAGTAAACCTTTTCTTTCCAGATTTATGCTGGTTGCCTTTTAGTCATTTACTGTTTGACAGTGCTATGCGTTGAACACCATGTTGGGCTTACAAACAGTAGGTGGGAGAGAACGCACAGATCAGTAGGAATGTCACTCATTTGGTGTGTTAAACTTTCAGTAGTATAAAGTAAACCTTGTAGTAAGTAAGTAGAAATCTTAAGTGAATGTTTTTTTAAACTGTAGTTCTCAAGGTACAGTTTCAGAGAAAGGTGACTAAGATTGTGAATGTAAAAGCAAATGCTGCTTCAGTTCAGTGAATGGGAATGGGAAAATATTCTTAATTTTTTAAAGATTGTTTAACTTCAGTTTAGGTTAATAATTATGTAAGTGATGTTCCAGAAAAATATGAAAATGAAAACATATAAGTAGTTGCCTTGCCCTTTTTTAGTTCCATCAGTTTATATGTTTGCAGTTTGGATATGTGTAAGATTTTGCTATTCACAATTTTGCTGTTTGTGTAGACTTTATATCTTTACTTTCTCTTAAGCAGAAGAGGTAGGAATTTGTGGAGTGACATTAAAAAATTGAAATACAGACTGTGGAAGTATAGAAATTGAAATGTAGACTGAAGAATAGATTATATTGTCTTAGAAAAAATAATCAGGCTTTTACTGTTTGGTGCACTTGGTTGTAAAATACTGTATAGTTTTGTTTTAATTTTATATGGTTTTGTATTTGGAAGCACTGAACACTTTGAGGGGCCAGAAAGAGAAACTTGTTTGCTAGCATTTTCTCCCTGGCTTCCTAAGAAGTTTATTAGGAAAAAGGTCAGCTGTAATCCCTAATGTAATGAAAGAGTTTTGTAATATTCTCAGTCATATTCTGATAGGAAATATTGATCATTTCAAAAACTACATTTTGGATTATTAAATTTCATATCAAGTATTTTTAATTGTTTGCTAACATTAGCAGTCGGTTTTGTTTGTACACATAGCTGACAGTTTTTTCTGCTTCTGAAAACTAGATATTCCATTGTTTAGCTGGATCTGGAATTTTGTGTTAATGGTAATTTTTTCTATGAAGATTTTAATCCATTATTCTTTGGCTTCTGTTGCTGAGTAATATGTAAGTCTAATTTAATTTCTTTACAGATTTAAGACCATTGCATCTTTTGTTATATTGTTTTCCTATGTCTATATTTAAATATGTTTATTCTGTTTAGATTTTATTGCCCTTCTAGAATTGGAAGGTTCTTATCTTTCAATAGTTTTTGAAAATTCTCAGTTATTATCTCATCAGATACTACATTCCTTGGTTCTTTTCTCTCCTTGAATTCCCGTTTGACCTTCTGGACCTTTTCTCATTCTTTCCTTCGTGTCTGTTAGTTTTTCTTTCATGTTTTCTCTAGTGTATTCTTTTGTGCTGCATTGTCAGTTTTGATCAGATCTTTCTGTTTTATAATTCTTTAGTTACCATTATCAGTCTATTTAGTTTTAAAAGTCTGTGTGTCTGTATGTGTATGTATGTAAGGATGCTCACACACAATTTCTTCAGTTCTTTCTAATCTCTGTGGTCTTTGTTAGGAGTTTTTAATTCTTTTTCTTGTATGTGATTTCTTTTATGCTTCTACCAAATGAAAGTTTGTTTTTTTTTATACTTACATTATTCTATTTGGAATTCTTGGAGATATAATCCCTGTTTGTAAGTTCACCTTCAGCAGGAGTGTAAATACTGTACTGTTCAGGCTTGACTGGGTAGAAGGAATTTTTTTCCAGAGGATTTCAGGACCTTGGCACCATTTTTGTGTTATTTTTGATTGTGAAGGGGTGGGAGTGTGCTGGGCTGGCAGAGACTGTGGATGCAAATCTCAGAACCCATGGTTATAAAATCTTTATGAACTTTGTTCGCTTTTGAATGGTAGGAAAAGTGGGACAAACTTTCTCTTTTCCTTGTGTAAATATGGGAATTTCTTCCTCTTAATTTAGCCTTTGCTGACTGTGGAACCCTTGAAAGTCTCAGTTTTAATACCTATCTCACTTCCACTTACCCAACTGCAGCTCAGTGTTTTCTGTCTTTGCCTCAAATGGCCATTAACACTTTCATTTCCTATTTGATTTTCCCCCTTCCTTAGGATTTCCCTTGAGTACCAGAAGAATTGCCTGTTTTAGAGCAAAACAATTTTTGTTATATTTATTTGGAAGAATTTTTGCTCATAATGCTAGACATGGATTCCTCAATTTGGTTTTTAAGTCATAATTTAACTCAATTTAAAAACATAAATTATGTTATAAAAGTAATGTGTGCATGATGGGAAAATGTAAACATTCTGGAGGATAAAAAGCAAAAAGTTATCAAGAAAAGTACCCAGAAATTACCATAGAGTTAATGGTTTCTGATGTGTCCTAGGAGTTTTCTAAGCATGTATGAGCATGACTCTGTCAAGTAAAAGGTAATTTTCTCTCGATACCACCTGCAACTTACTTTGTGTGTTTGATTTATGTACAGTATTTCTCTTAATATCTTACCATATTACATGTGAAACTCTACTACAGGCTTATTTAGTCATTTCCCTAATGCTGGACATACAGTTCTTTTTAGTTTTTACAGAGTTACATTGCTAAGTGAACACTCTTGGGTGTATCTTCGTACTTGTGTGATTGTATCTATAGAATATGGATATCTAGTAGTTTTTCTAGAGAAGGAGTTTTCTCTGTCGAAGAGTATTCACTATTTTTATACTGTATGATTTTTCCAAATTTCTCTCTAAGGAGATTGCACTATTTATAATCAAATTAACACTAAATGAGAATACTGGTTTTCGTACTTCCTGGCCCATGCCTAATTTTTTAAGGCAGCTTTATCAAGGTATAACTCACACACAATAAACTGCAAATATTTAAGTGTGCAATATGATAAATTTTGACGTGTACATTGCTGAAACCACTACAATCATAATGAACATACATGCATCACCTCCAAAATTTCCTTGTACCCCTTTGTGATTCCTCATTTTCACATTTTCCTGCCCTGCCAACTTAAGTAGAAATTTGCATTTCCTTAATGTGACTGAGGTTGTGTTTTTATTTTTATATTTATTTATTTTTAAAGGTTTTATTTATTTATTTGACAGAGACACAGCAAGAGAGGGAACGCAAGCAGGGGGAGTGGGAGAGGGAGAAGCAGGCTTCCCGCGGAGCAGGGAGCCCTATGCGGGGCTGGATCCCAGAACCCTGGGATCATGACCTGAGCCAAAGGCAGATGCCCAACAACTGAGCCACCCAGGCATCCCTGAGGTTGCATTTTTAAAAAATACATTTATTGTATATCTTTTTTTCCCTTGAGAACCTTCTAAACATGTCCTTTGGGTTTATCTTTTTCTCACATTTTAAGTGGTATCTGTAAGTGAAGGCAGTCAGACCTTGGTCATTTTTTGGGATTTAGTCACTTTTCTTTTGCTGTAAAAATCTTTAATGTTTCCTAGTCCGATTTCTCAGTCTCCTCCTTTATGGTGCTTGGTTTTACTTGAGACACAGAAAAGCCTTTTTCAAAACAGGATTATTTAATTAATTTTTTTATTTGTGTATTTATGTATTTATAAAGATATTATTTATTTATTTGATAGAGACACAGTGAGAGAGGGAACACAAGCAGGGGTGGGAGTGGGAGAAGGAGAAGCAGGCTTCCCACGGAGCAGGGAGCCCGATGTGGGGCTCTATCCCAGGACCCTGGGATCATGACGGGAGCGGAAGGCAGATGCTTAACGACTGAGCCACCCAGGCGCCCCTAAACAGGATTATTTTAAAATGCAAAGATACACACTTGTGTCTTCTAGTTCTTCATGGTTTAACTTTTTATCCTTTAAAACTTTGATCCATATATTATTGAGGTGTAGGGGCTTAGTTTCTCCTGAAAATGGCTGTCAGATTTGTCAGTACTGCTTATTAAATAACCTATATTTTCTGTGTATTGATTTGAAATGGCCCGTCGATTATATACTAAAGTTTTCATATGTATTTGGTCTGTTTCTTCTGTGTTTATTTGGCTGTTCTTGGGTAAGTTTTAAAAGTTCTTGTTTCCTAAGTGAAGCTTTTTCAATAGTTCCCTCAGTCTTTTTGGATAGTATTTGACATTCTTGTCTCATCATTTGCATTTCATGTTTGGTTTGTGAAATGATGTTTTTTAGTATTATGTCTTTCCTGGGAATAGGCAAGAATAAATATAACATTTTATCATTTTAGTATTTTCATTGTTGAGTGACCTAAAGAGATGAACATAACAGGCTGATATTAAGTGCAACTTTAACACTCTAGTCAGGCTTTTCTAAGGGATGACAGGTTTTGAAGTAGGTTTTCTGTTTACTGGTAAATTGAATTGATACCAGACATCAGTTACTAGAACTACTTTTTGGTAGTGGGATTGGATGACCTATATGGTGAGGTTAGGCAGGAGTAGGACCATGGGAAGAAGTTATAGGGAGATAAGATTTTGGATCAAAACTAGGAAAAATGTTCTAGCAGCTTTCTAAAGCCATAAAGGGGGCTTATGGGAAGTGCTCATCCCAGGTTTTCAGAGACTCACTGACCATTCAGCTGGATCCAGTCTTTGAATGGCTAACTAGATGGACTTTTCTAACCCCAAAATCTTGTGAAAAAGTGAAGGTAGGTCAAGATTGTAGATGGTAGGGGAAGGAAGTCTTCTGTATATGGTATAGCTTTTTTACAGTTAAATTGTTGATATGAATTTTATGTCCTAATGTTAATTTTTGAGCAGTTTTGATGACTTATTGATTTGAAATACTGAGTATTTAGGGGCGCCTGGGTGGCTCAGTTGGTTGAGTGTCTGACTCTCCATCTCAGCTCAAGGGGTTGTGAGTTCAAGCCCTGCATTGGGTTCCATGCTGGGCGTGGAGCCTACTTGAAATACTGTGTATTTAAAGTGTGCTTTTGGTGTTAAAGTTTTTGATTTGTTTATCAAAAGTTAGATTTCTTTACAGAATAAACTTTTAACCAGATTACCACCTATGGAGGTGTTATGCAATGTTGTTTCCTAAGAAAATGGACTAGTTTGGGCTTGATGGTTAAGCAGAAGTCTGAAAGATACTGGTTTAACTTTCAGCACCTACCAGCTATGCAGACCCTTTTTAATTTCTTGAAGAAGCTGTTCAAACTGATTTATCTATTCTTGTATTAAAGAAAAACAAGTAAGTTTGGCTAAATAAACTGTAGAAGTTTCATCATATATTGTGACATGATACCTAATGGAGAAATTAAATTTTATTACTCATCTCTGGCATTAGTTGGATTTGTTTCAGATTGGAGTAGCAGTACTTTAGAATGGGTATTGCTTGAAATAAGAGGTGTGTTAATAAGGTCTAAGTTACAGAAATAACTGTGTGTTGCAGTTTAAAAGGAGAAATTGCACCACAGCTTTGAGATTTCAGTGTAGTCTGTAAAGTTAATTTTAGAAAAGCTGTTGTAAATGGAATTCCCATGTCAGGCAACTCTGTTTCATTTACTAGATTATCTTTTAGTTAAATCTTTGAATTTTTTTCCTCTTATTTTAAAAGATAAATTTATAGTTTTACTGTGGACTCTGGGGCCATTATGCTTTTGGTGTAGCAACTGACTAGACAATGGAAATTTAGATGAGTTTTTATATTTTGATGGCCGTTTCAGGAAATGGCTAATGGCTTCGGTTTTTCTCATTGGTGTCTTTTTCTTACTGATTTGTAGAATCAAGTTTTTAAAAAACTCTTACTACAGATGTAATACACTTGTAAACTTTTAACCATGTACAACTCTACAAAATAAGGTCTTTTTTTTCTTGTTTTTTTAATACTTTATACATTTTCTTAATGTATAAAACTTTAATCTGATCTCTTCATTTGTTGTAAATTATCCAGCCTTTCCTTTATTGACTTGAAATAACATATAGTAAACTAAATATCTATTTGGTTCTGTTTTAGATTTTGAGTTCTGTTATTGTCCTTTTATCTGTATCACACTACAGTATATTGCTGCCTCCCTTTAATTGTTACTGTCTCCTATGTCATAGAATTCTGTGACTGTGTACATGGAAAGTTAGGAGAAGGGGGACTAGCTGTAGGAATGGTACTTGAGCTGGAAGAGTAGAACCACATGGAGACTCAGGTTTGGTTTTTATGCTCTGATTTATTGATACTGTGTGCTTAACTTCCTCAGCAAGATCATGAATTCATTTAAAGTCGGCAAATCAATTTGTGCAACACTGCTAAAACATCCTGCATTCTCCATTCACATTTTTAAATTTAACTGGACAGTCAATTTATAAAGAATAAAAAATTAACAATATAATTATAGTGTGTTCGATAGGACCTCCAATACCATCATTTTTACCCTTACTCTGGACTAATAATTGTTTACCATTAAGAAAATGGTAGCATTGAGGAAGAGAGTTTTCACAAACTTCTATATCGTATCTACCTCCTTGTGTGTGTCGGATCCTATATACTCTTCCTTCTGTTTTTACAGAAGTTTGTGCTTCCACCTAAGGCCACTCTCTCTACTTGTACACCAGATCCTATTCTTGCCCTTTGAAACCGTTGCCCTTCATTCTCCTGCATCATCAATTTTTCCCTTTCTACTGCATCACCTTTGTCAGCATATTAACATGCTGTAATTTCTTCTATTTTTAAAAATCACACTCTCAAGCTCATATTTCCTTCTAGCTTCCATTTCATTTTTCTCATCTCTTCATAGAAACTTCTCCAAAGAGTTGTTCACACTTGCTGGCATCCTTCTCACTTTTGGATTCATTTAAGTCAGGTTTTGATCACAACAACTCTACTGCTTTAGCCAAAATCACCACTGATGTCTGTGTTGCTAAATCCAACAGTCACTTTCTAGTTTTCATTGTACTTTATTACCAACGCCATTTGATAAATTTGATCCATCTCTCCTCCTTCATACACTATACATTTAGCCACCAGGGTAGTATGCTCTTGATTTTCGTTAATTGGCTTTAGGTATAATTCATGCGCTGAATACTCCTAAATTTGTATCTCCAGCTTGCATGTCTCACCTGTCACTCACTCTTTTGTTTAACTGTCTCCTGGACATCTCCACCTGTTTAAAACCTGTCTCCTGATCTTCAACCCCAATCATGTCCTTTCCACATTTCCCTCATCTCAGTAAAGGGCAATTCTGTTGTTTTTGGTGTAGTCTGAAATCTTTGGAGTTGACTTTGTCTTTGCTTGTTCTCTCACACCCCACATTTTAGTCCTCAGCAAATCATCTTGTCTCTGCCTTCAAAATGTATATAATTTGACAACTTCTTAATAGCCCCCATGCCACCAACTTGCTCTAATCAGTCATCTCTTGCTTCGGTTATTTCATTCATCTCCTAACAGTTTTCCCTGTTTTCAGCTTCCCCTACATCCTTTTCTACTCAGAACCTTCCACAAGTTTCCTATATTACTCAGAGTCCAAGCCATAGTCCTTACAGTTGCCTTTAAGAAACTGCATGATCTGTTTCACTGCCCCTGCTACCTTCAAATGATCTCTTTAACTTCCATCTTCTACTTTTTTTATTTTTTAAAGATTTTATTTATTTATTTGAGAGAGAGAATGAGAGAGAGAGAGCACACGAGAGGGGGGAGGGTCAGAGGGAGAAGCAGACCCCCTGCCGAGCAGGGAGCCCGATGCGGGACTCGATCCCAGGACTCCAGGATCATGACCCGAGCCGAAGGCAGTCGCTCAACCAACTGAGCCACCCAGGCGCCCCATCTTCTACTTTTTATCTTGTTTATTATACTTGAATTACACTGTCCTTACTGTTCTTGCTCGAATATGCCATGTATTTTCCTGTCTCCTTTACTGTAAATTAATTGCTGGCCTGTCTTCCCTTTAGTATAATTAGATGGCCATAAAAGGGCAGGGATTGTGGCTTTTTTTTTTTTTTTACCTTTTTTTTTTTTTTTCAGAAAACCCTAGAAAACAGTGCTGACATATAATTGGTGCTAAGTGTATGAATGAATGACAGCCTATTGTGGAAGACTGTATTTAAAAAGATATTTTCATAGGTATGATTTGAACTGGGATTTGAAGGATAAGTGAAGATTTCATACAAAGGACAAGGCAAAGTTTTTTAGATTTGATAGTAGGGAGGAGGTGAAATAGAAATTTTTTTGAAAAATGACGTTTTGGTTTCTTGATTTAGAACCTGTGGTAGCTTCTTACTGCTGATTTTGTCTCAGTTGACTGCTGATCTTTAGCTGGTTGTGCTTTATAAATTCTTCAAAATCATATCTAAAACTCCCAGACATGAATCTTGATCTTGGCAAGTGATTTTATCATTTATGGACTCTTCCAAGCTAGAAATGAAGAGTGTGTTAGTCTCCTCCCTCACTTTCACCGTGCTTTAAGAGTTGCTTTGTCCCTGTTAGTTGTTCCACCCAAGTGTCCCTGTCTGCATTGACTTAATTTGGCCTAGTGAAATAGTAATTTTAATTGGCTTCCTTGTATCTATGTTTTATGTATCTGTTGGATTTAAAACTTTAATTATATTTTTATTTGTAGATGTTCTAGTTGATTCATATCTACCCAGTTACTTTTGATAGTTTCAGTTCTTTGCTTATTTTTCCAATTCCCTCTTATTTATGTGTGCATGTTATAATCTATTGGTTCCGGTATCTTAAATTTTTAGGGATCTAATTCCTTACTTTGCTTTGTTGCCTGTTGCTCATGGTGGCTTATCTTGTGTTCTGTCATTTTGGATTATGAACTCCTATCTGGATGACGGTCTTTGGGTATCTTGAGGAGCCTTGCTTGAGAGAGCATTCTACCAGAGAGGGTGTGCATTTACTTTTAGCCACAGGCACTGTGGGCACCACCATCTTGGGGCCACTTAATTTTTTTGGCTTGGTATTCCAAGATCATGTGGGTTTTTTGGACCTTAAGAGCTTTGTAAGAAAAGACCCTTGGAGCCAAGGCAGAATAGAGACCAAAAGTCAAGACTCTCAATTTCATTTTAGTGCTTTATTATATTGCTATTCATTGGTCTTAAAATTTATTTTGGCTTAGGATATATCTGGACTGTAACATGCATACTGTATTTGAAAGGTTAGCACCAACACAATGCCTACTCTTATATTTTAGCAAGAGGAGTTCAGAAAATATTATAGATACTTCTGTTGTGGAATGGAAATCTGATTAAATGATACTTGTCCACCAATAATAGACTTTTTATCACTGTGCTTTCCATAAGCCATTTTTCATAAAAAGATTAACTTGTTTGTTATACTTGAATTTAAAAAATGTAAGATGTTATCATGGATTTCAAGGAAGGGAAGCATGGTCTGAGTAGTGGCATGTTTGGAATGCAGACTGTTTAGATTCAGTGCGATCAGGTTACAGATAGATCTCTTTTTTACTTATGAACAGTATTTTTACAAAGAACCTGTAATAAGAGCTTTCAGTTTAGGCTTCACAGCCACTTACAAAATTGTATCTATGTTGTATATCGAATAAAGCTCCTGTAAGCTACTCTGTGTGTCTCTATATATTTTAAAGATGTGTTCATTTAGTTGTGCAGACAGTATTGATTTATATAGGAACTTTTATGAAATTTAGTATTCCTGGGTTGAAAACTACCTTTCCCTCTATTGCTTTTTTACAGATGTGCCTGTTTACTAGTATGTTTGGTGTACATCAGTGGAAAAAAATTGACTTTCAGTTTGTTTGGATTTTAGCCTAAATTTTGTTATATTTTTCCTGATAGTTCTTTGAGTCATCCCAGTTAACATAACTTTATCAATTTTATCAACTTATCAACAGAAGAATTGATAAAATTAGGGTTGTTTTGGATGCTCTTTGCTTTAAATCTTTTTAGTTTAAAGAAAATGATGGCAGAAATGAGTAACTGAAATGCTATGGTAGGAAGAAAGTAGAATTTAAAATCTTTACTTGAAATTCAATAGTATACCTATCAAATTGTTTTAGTTTTCCCTTCTTAGAACATGTAACCAATTCCTTTTTATTTGTGTTTACTTAAACCTTTAAGAGTGTAATGTGCATTCAGGATGGTTATTTAAATTTCTGTTTTAATGTAGCAGAATTTAAAAAGTTGAACAGTTATGCAGGTGTTAGAGGCAGTTGAAAATCCACATTTAACTTGTCTGCTCCCAGATTTTAACTACTAATAGCCTGTTGTTGACTGGGAGTCTTCCTGATAACAGTTAACGTATTTCATGTAATATATGATTATATATTGTAGTCTTAAAGTAAGCTAAAGAAAATACTAAGATAATCATAAGGAAGAGAAAATACATTTACAGCACTGTGTTATATTTATTGATAGTGAAAGTTTATGTATTGAAAAATTGCTTGTAAGTGGACCTACACAGTTGAAAACTGTGTTGTTTGAGGGTCATCTGTACATTAAAAATATTTGTGATCTCTAAAAAATGATTCTCATTTTTCTGTATAATCTCAGGTTATATCTATATGTATATAATTGTGCTCAACATAAGTTTTAGCTTTTTGTTATTGTAATGTATTTTGCTGCATTACACTGTCTTAGTTATTTTAAATGGTGTGATTTTTAAAAAAAGATTTATTTTAGAGAGAGTGAGGGCAAGAACGCTAGGGGGAGGGGCAGAGGGAGAGGGAGAGTCTCAAGCAGACTCTGAGCTGAGCTTGGAGCCGGGCTCGATCTCACCACCCCGAGATCATGACCTGAGCAGAAACAAGAGTCTGATGCTCAATGGACTGTGCTACCCAGGCATCCCAAATGGTGTGATGTTTAAATGTGCGATGTTTCTGTAGATGTTCCACACTTAGATAATTTCATTGCTTTACCGTTATAAACAGTGATTCTATTATTATGTATATAGTTTTATCTTTTTTGATTAAGCGGTTTGGTTGAAATTATAATAATTGCTCCTAGATTTTTATATAATTTAAAATTTTAGGTTTTACATTATTAATATAAAAAGGTTGTTGGGTCTTCTGAGAATTTTTCAAGATTTAACTGAGTAAGCAGCTCAAGTTTTGCATGAACAAAATAAGTTATAAGAAGACCAGTAAGTGGAATCTTAAAATTATTTGATTAACATTCATAATACATACTCAGATGAAACACAGAGTCCTATGTACTCAGATGAAACAGAATTTTATATATTGTTTCTCCATTCTGTTAACTTTCTAAAAAAATTTTTAGGTCCTTTATTGGTACAGCTGGGATGAAAACTCTCATCTCTTTTTCTAGAGCAGGATTTTAAATGTGGGATTCATGTATACCCTTTAGGGAGTCCAGAAACCTTCTGTACACCTTAGCATGTTACACTTTTTTTTTTTTTAAGATTTTACTTACTTGTCAGAGAGAGAGAGCACAAGCAGGGGGGAGCGGCAGGTGGAGGGGGAAGCAGGCCCCCCGCGGAGCAAGGAGCCCCATGCGGGACTCGATCCCAGGACCCTGGGATCATGACCTGAGCCGAAGGCAGACGCTTAACCAACTGAGCCACCCAGGCGTCCCTACATTTTTGTTTTGAGGAAGTGGATTGGTCTTTGATCAGTTTTTTGAAGGATTTAAGTCTAAAAATATTAAAGCCACTGGTATGGAATATGGTTTGAGAATAGTTTGAGCTCCATTTCTTATTATCCCATGGATATCTCATTCCTGCTTTACTTGTCCACCACTGGCTGTTAATTACATTCAGATTGGAATCTGTTAAGGCTTAAGGTATGATTAGGTTCGAAGTTCATTAATATTACAAAGGGAATAATAGGGGAGAAATTATTAATGTTGGTAAATTTTGCTGTCATCTCAAAACCTGAGTTGCTACTTGTCTCTCCGTGTTTTATCAACTCAACAAACATTACATTGAGTTGCATATTGTGGACTGAGAAAATTTTAGCAACTTGATTCCTATCATCCTGAGCTAAATTAACTTTGTCTCAACTTCTCCTACCCCTTCCTTTTATTTTTCCATTGTCTTCCCCTGCCCCCACCTAAAATCTCTTCCTGCCTTTGCTCTTCTCTGTATTTTTCTGGATTTCATTCCCAGTGAAATGAAATTTTGGCTCTTTTCTGTCCTTAAATTACTTTTTTTTGTTTTAAGATTTATTTATTTGAAAGAGAGAATGTGTGGGTGCACGCACTTGAGGGAGGGTAGAGAGAGGGAGAGGATCTCATGCAGAGTCCCTGCTGAGCACAGACCCCTGTGCTGCTTGATCTCATGACCCTGAGATCATGACCTGAGCCAAATCCAAGAGGCACTCAACTGACTGAGTCACCCAGGCGTCCCTCTCCTTATATTACTCTTCTACCTCTGTATATAATGTGAAGTTTCTTATTATTTTTATTTTTTATTAGTTTATGATTGATATTATAGTACTTACTTGCCATTTTTTATTTTATTTTTTTAATATTTTTTTAAGATTTTATTTATTTATTTGACAGAGAGGGAACACAAGCGGGGAGTGGGAGAGGGAGAAGCAGGCTTCCCGCTGAGCAGGAAGCCCAATGCGGGGCTCGATCCCAGGGCCCTGGGATCATGACCTGAGCCGAAGGCAGACGCTTAACGACTGAGCCACCCAGGCGCCCCTGCCATTTTTTAAAATAAGCAAAGAATTAAACATTTTTATGAATTTCTTTTAAACAAAAAAGTATAAAACTAAAATAGTAAGGCAGGTTAGACTATACCCATGATTCTGGCACAACTCTTTAAAAAATCATCTTGATGTATCCTATTATACATAAAATGTCTTGGTCATACAAGTAAAATTATGATTTTGACTATTTAGCTTTATTGAATTTGACAAATTCTGGTTTTAAGTATTTACAGTTTTAATGGCAATATTTCATTGAGTTGATATTTGCTAATTGAACCCATTCTGATGTTGGATGTTTTATGTCTCTCTCAGTTTTTCGTATTATGTGTAATGTTGCTGTGAACATCTTTATATGTGCTTTTCCTTGCAAATGTCTTGGGTTAAAGAATCAAGATTATTGGATTAAAGAAAGGCAAGCATTTTCTTGACTTTAAATTTGTCTCGGTGTTCTGGTTAGGCTCCTGTAGATGTGGAAAGCAAGTTCAAGAGAAGGTGAATTGAATTGGGTGGAGGGAATCTACCGAAAATCCAAAAGTGGGAATCATAATTCTTCCAGGCTTATATGGGACCTGGAAAAGGAAATCAGAAAATCATCAGAACATTTGAGGAATGTGTGTTTCAGAGTTCTTGTGGTCTCATGGCTTCTCTTTTCCTTGAACGTTTGCTTCTTGCTCTGCTTGCTTTCCTTAGACCTAGGCTGCACATGGCTGCAGTTTGCTTTTCATCAAGGTCATTCTGACTTTGACTTGACCTTTTTTGTTTCAGCATCTATGGCTGCTGCTAAGTGCCTCTGCATCTTTTCTTCCCCAAATTAAAAATCGGACTACTGACTTGTCCTTTTTCTCCTCTCAACTCCCCAGCTAAGTTGGACAGGCTATGTGTAGCCTATGGGTGGTAATGTTAAAACAAACAAAAAACCAAAAATAGAGCATGGTCGCTGCTCCTTGAAAGCATTTCTGGTTGACCAGTAACACTTAGAGACACAGTAAAATATTTCTAATCGATTAAAGACCTGGAGAGTTCATGAATTATCAGGGAAGAACAATTCTGTATAAAGTTTCTTTTAGTATTTTGTTAGCGTGTGATTCCTGTTCCCCTTCAACTTGTTAAAACCTTGTCTAAGTAAGTCTAGGGTTGTGTTAATACCATTAAAAATTGCTTATGGAAGTATGAAATGTTAAATGCTATTTTATTTGATTGGATTTGGTTAGATTTGATTGTAGATTTGGTTGTAGATTTATTTATTTAACAGCACACAAACAGGGGGAGCAGCAGGCAGAGGGAGAAGCAGGCTCCCCACTAAGCAAGGAGCCCGATGTGGGACTCGATCCCAGGGCCCCGAGATCATGACCCGAGTCAAAGGCAGGCTCAGGCTTAACCAACTGAGCTACCCACGCGTCCCTACAAATGCTGTTTTAGTCATAAAGATCAAGAGTGTGCCTAATAAACAGTTTTGTTTTCAGGTTCCATTTCTGGCTATTTTCAGACTTCTGGTCATTGCTGGTGTAACTTGAAAAAAGTACCCACATTTTAAAATAAGATATAAGCAAACTGAAAGACAAACTAAATAATTTGCTTAAGTTTATTATGTTATCAATATAAGATTTCTAGGTCTGTCTTTCTTGGCAGTTAATAGAGACCACTGTGAATAGCTCTATTTTGTCTTGGAAAATTGTGGAGTCCTATTAAAATGGTTCTGGTGAAGTCTTATATTCATGAAATTCAGATTTATTCAACTTTAAAGCTGATGTTTTCTAAGGTCTCTAAAATCTTAGAATGATTCCTCTGTTTAGGTGGAATTTTGTTTCTCTAATCATTAACTGTTTTTGAGACTTCAGATGGATAATTCAAAAACTTAAAATTCTCAGATTCACTTATTTATACATTAAAAGTACAAAAGCTGAATTTAAGTAGCTTTATCTTAAGCATGTCCATGGGCTTAATTTCATCTGCATTCAATACCTTGCCTTTTTCCACAATAAATTTGATAAGAGTTACAAGATTATAAACCATATTTATGTGGCTTATACATATTCATAGGAATAAGGATAGCTAGAGTCTAAACATCAGAATCATTCTTACTTTGAGGTTTAATTTTAGCTGTAACTACCCTTCAGATGAGGGATTGTAGTGTCTATATTCAAGGCAGATCTGGATAATCACAGCATACCTTTATTTTCTGTAACTTTTGGGTTAATCTAAAAGTAAGATTTACTCTATTGATGAGGCAAGTCCTCTTTTATCTTTTAGCATTTGGGAAAGATTAGGATGGCCAGCTTTGTTTTTGCAGTATATACTTTGTTTGCAGTAAGGAGTACCATGAAAAAAATTGGAGAAAATAATCTAATTTGTAATTTATATTGATACCAAATGATACAGCCTAACATTTTGATTTTGACTTTATTGTATTTCTGTATTTGTGATGTATCCCATTACATCATGAGGCTGTTAGTCCCTGAAATGAAGGTGCTAGGATTTTGTGAATGGGCTTAAGGCTCTAAATGAAGGAATAAACCCCCTTCCCCCCCCCCCCCAATTAAAAGTATGATACTTTTAATGAATACCCAGTGTTTCAGTAATAGTTAATGCCTCTATTTCCACATATAGTTCTATTAGTTAACGTGTAGTAAAAGGAAGAAAGCTAAATACTAATAAAATGTCAAAAGTTGATATTTGGGGGAAAAAAGTAATGGATGTCTAGCTCTTTTCCTTCCATGAGGATCTTTTTTTTTTTTTTATTTTTAAAAAATTTTTTTTTAAAGATTTTATTTATCCATTTGACAGAGAGAGAGACAGCGAGATAGGGAATACAAGCAGGCGGAGTTGGAGAGGGAGAAGCAGGCTTCCCGCCGAGCAGGGAGCCCCACGGGGGACTCCATCCCAGGACCCTGGGATCGTGACCTGAGCCGAAGGCAGATGCTTAACCCACTGAGCCACCCAGGCGTCCCCCTCCCATGAGGATCTTTTCACATGATTTAAAAATAGAAGGATGTGTTACACTCTTTTTAGTTATTGCCACACATTTTTCTTTCATAGTGTATTTGAATTGTAGATGGCAAAATAATTGTGTGATTAACCTGCTTAGATTTGTACATCAAGTTAGATCTGAAATACTACTTGAAAGAGCAGAAATTTGCATGTTTAATTTTACAATACTGACTCAAGGTTGTTTTCTCCCCCCCCCCCATTTAGGTTTTATAGGATCACATTAACAAGAGCACCATGGAGTTTTATGAGTCAACATATTTTATTGTCCTTATTCCTTCAGTAGTTATTACAGTAATTTTCCTCTTCTTCTGGCTTTTCATGAAAGAAACATTATATGATGAAGTTCTTGCAAAGCAGAAAAGAGAACAAAAGCTTATTCCTACCAAAACAGATAAAAAGAAGGCAGAAAAGAAAAAGAATAAAAAGAAAGAAATCCAGAATGGGAACCTCCATGAATCTGATTCTGAGAGTGTACCCCGGGACTTTAAATTATCTGATGCCTTGGCTGTAGAAGATGAGCAAGTTGTACCTGTTCCACTGAATGTGGTTGAAACTTCAAGTAGTGTCAGAGAAAGAAAGAAGAAAGAAAAGAAACACAAGCCTGTAGTAGAAGAACAGGTCACCAAAGAAAGTGATGTGTCAAAGATTCCAGGCAAAAAAGTAGAACCTGTCCCAGTTACTAAACAGCCCACCCCCCCCCTCTGAAGCAGCTGCCTCAAAGAAGAAACCAGGACAGAAGAAGTCTAAAAATGGAAGCGGTATTGTAATCTATTTAACTATATTGTATGATTGTATTTGCTTTAATAACTTTAGAGCTTGAAATATAGATAGCTTGTTAGGTGTGTACACTGTATTAGAGACTAAGTTAGAAACCAAGAACATTGTCATTTCTACTGTATGTTTGCTTTCATTAACGTTAATTGCTGATAAAATAATTATTGATCATAAAACAGCATTTAAAACTAAACTTTATATTAGAAATATAGAAAAGACATTAAATGGAAATATATAAAATCCATCTGTTTTACTAAAACCACTAAGGATGTGTAAATATCAGCAGTTAGAAACTTATTTCAACCAATACTTTCTAATCAATGTGACAGGAATTAAAGATGAAAAGATAAATTAGATACTGTTTTTTGCCTTTGATTAATTTTGCAAACATTTATCATGTAGCTTTTTTTTTTTTTTACTAGGCATTATACTAGGTACTAGTACTACAGAGATGAAAATAGTGCATTTTTAAGCTGTAGACACATGAACATAGTTTTCATAAAATGTCTATTGTAATATATATATATTTTAATTAAGTAGCCTCCATCCCCATCATGGGGCTTGAACTCAAGACCCTGAGGTCAAGAGTCGCAACTGAGCCACCAGGTGCCCCTCTTATAAAATGTTTAGAATAATGATCTTGGTATGTCTAAACCAGTGTAGTAGTTCTAAGGTGGATCACTTAGAGGACGTAGTGCCTGAAATTAATCTTAGAGGCTACATAAATACTAGCTAGTTTTTTGGGTGGTAAGGGAGAGGGGTTAATAGATATAATGGAGGGATACCTGAGTGGCTCAGTGGGTTGAGCGTCCGACTCTTGATGTCAGCTCAGGTCTTGATCTCAGGGTTGTGAGTTTGAGTCCACGTTGGGCTCCACGCTGGCTGTGGAGCCTACTTAAAAAACAAGACAAAACAAACAGATGTAATGGAAAGCACATAAGAAGTGGTGTCATGATGTGTGAAACTGCAAACAGTTTGTATGAAAGGACTTGTGTTTACCATTAAGTTGTTTGTGTGTCTTTTGGAGTATTAAATTAGTTATATTGGATCTTAGATATTTGTTTGCCAGCTATGATCAAGGCATGGTACTAGAGAAATAAGAGTAAGCACCTCTGTTCTCCACCTTAGGGGGGGGGGGGGGAGAAGGACATGTAAGCCAGTAATAAAACGTAACTTGCATAAGAGATGTATGAAGTATAGAAGAAATGCAAGAAGCCTAAAGGACTACTACTTATGGGGACCAGGGATGAGAGCTTTACAGGGAGGCAGTGGCTGAGGTCTTCCAGAATGAGTCACTTCACCCAAGCAACTAGTGGATCTCATTCCATATTGGCAGAATATCATGTGGAAAGGCACAAAGAAGAATATAGTGTATTGTTGAACCATGAAATGTGAGGTTGTGAGTGGTAGGACACAAAGATGAAAAGATATGCAGGGGCTAGATCATGATGGTTTTTGTATATAGTGTTAAGGAGATGGGATGCTATAGCTTAGCCATTGTTGAAGATTTTCAAGCAGGTCCGTTTACATGGTCACATTTATATTTTTGAACTGTATCTTTGGCAGAACTTGAGGACAAGTTTTATGGGGCAATGTTTGATGTAGATAGACTAGTTAAGACATTATTTTCCACAGTTAAATTGGAGGATTGATATGGTGGTGGCAGAAGAAATAAAAAATAGATTAGAAGTTTGCCTGGCTGGCTCAGTCGGTAGAGCATCCAACTCCTGATCTCAGGGTCCTGCGTCCAAGCCCCACATTGGGCATGGAACCTACTTTGGAAAAAAAAAAAGAAAGAAAAGAAAGTAGATTAGAGGTCTACAAAGTAAAAACGACATAACTAATCTTATTAGATAAGGTATGGTGGATTAGGAGAACGCAGGATCAAAGCTAATTACCAAGTTCTAAGTTTTTCAGGGTTGGCATACTAAAATCTTTGAGCCAAATCTGGCCTGCTTCCTGTTTTTTGTGGCCCATGAGTCAAGAATAGTTGTTACATTTTAAGTGATTTGAAAAAAATTCAAAGAAGAATAATATTTTGCTAAATGTAGAAATTGTATGAAATTCAAACCTCTTTGTCCGTAAATAAAGTTTTTTTGAATGCAGCCACACTCATTCATTAACCTCTCTCTATGGCTGGCTTTCATACTGCAACAACAGATGAATAGTTTTGACAGAGTCTGTGTGGTCTGCAGAACCTAACCTATGTAATGTTTGGCCCTTTACAGAAAAAGTTTGCCAACTCCTGATTGGTAGATGGTTGGTAGCACTCAGATTGGGAATATTGGAGAGAGAGTGGATGTATATGGAGAGGAGAATGCATTCAGGTTGTTTCAGGTTCCTATGGGGGGCCACTTACATAGGGAGCAATTTAGGATGCAATAGGATATGTAAGCGCAGAGAGGTAAGGCTAGAATACAAATTCGGAAGCCTTAAGCATGACAGTAGTAATTGAAGTTACGGGTGTAAATAAGAGCATCCAAGGAAATCATTTAAATTAAAGACTCTACCCTGAGGAATGCCAGCATATGAGGTATTCTGTAGGAATAGCTCACAAAAGAGTCTGAAAAGGAATATTTCAAGTGTAAGAAAGAATTATGGGAGCTGATAGAGAATTTTCAATCTTATTTATTGTGGTAAAATAAACAATAACCACAATTTACCATTTTAACAGTTTTTAAGTGTATAGTTCTGTGGCATTAAGTACATTTACGTTCTCGTGCAACCATCAACACCAAGTTGTCTCAATAACTTTTTCATCTTTCCCAACAGAAACTCTGTACCCATTAACCAGTAATTCCCCTTTCCCCTCTCCCCCAGCCCCTGGCAACCACGATTCTGCTTTCTGTTTCTGTGAATTTGACTACTGTAGGTACTTCATATAAGTGAAATCATACATTATTTGTCCTTTTGTGACTGTCTTATTTCACTATGAAGAGGAGAGAATTTTAGGAGGTAGAGATCCAGTAGTATGGAATGCAAAATAGAAGTTAAAGAAGAATTAAAGGATATTGGTAGAACATAGCATTTGGGACACTAGGTTGCTGTGTAAATCCTTTCATGAATATAATGGAGGAGATAAAAATCAGGTATCACTTAGTTGATGGTAGAAAAGGAAGTACAGATCATTCTTTTGTCAATATAAGAAGGAAATGGGTGTGGGAAGCTAGGAATTACAGTGGTGGGAAGGGTTTTATTTTTTAAGGTGGTGGAGATTTGAAAATGCCCATAGGCTATGTAGATTAAGAGTAGCTGAGAAATGGGATGTAAAAGACGGAGCAAGTACTTAGAAATCTTGATGAAGTTAAAAACAGGTGTAACAGAGTAAGAAAGCTGGAATGGTGTTTTTAGAGAGTTTAAAAATTTGAAGGTAAAGCATTCTGGGAATTATTCATTAGTAATTGAATCTTCTGCTGTGTTTGCTATGATGACTTTTCGTTTATTTTCAATAAAGATGATCAGGATAAAAAGGTGGAAACTCTTCTGGCACCTTCAAAAAAGCAAGAATCATTACCCCTCCATCAAGAGACTAAACAAGAAAGTGGATCAGGAAAGAAGAAAGTTTCTTCAAAAAAGCAAAAGGCAGAAAACGGTGAAATGTGTAGATACGTATTTTATAAATACTAATTCTAGAAATGTATTTTAAAAATACTAGGACAAGGGCCCTAGAGACCTCGTATGCTCTTTAATTCCCAGCTTAATGTATACTATAACTATAACAACTGTTAATGCTAATGCAAGTCCAGGGATATCTTGAGCCTTGGGGTTTCGCAGTGCTTTGACAGATGGCCATGGTCTAAGTTTGTGATGAAGAAGTTTATCTGAAATTTAAAAAGGACAAAGCATTTATTAAATATTCTCATTCTTAACTGAGTTTTGGAAGTAATGTAAATAGCACACAAATTATAGAAGAAAAGTATTCCTGAAACATTTGTACTTTTAAATATCACTTAAAGATTTTGCTGGAGGACATTGGCTAGATCTGTCATTACTCTATATTCCCAATTATTTCCTCAGCATAGTTTGTATGTATATATCAGAAGCATCCAGTTAACAGTGATGGAGCAATTTTTATGTGTTCAGAATTGTCTAGGGAAAGCAGTTATGAAATGAATGTAGATTAAATGGTGATATTCAAATAATATTGGGCTGTGGTATCAACTAGTGCTAGAAAATAGTACAATTGGAAAGGGAAAAGATGAAATTCTGTTATTTGTATTAAAATTATGACGTATCTAGGAACTAGGTATAGAAAAGTATTACCCACAAATATTTGATGATCTTAAATATTTATTAAAATTTTAAATAAAAAAACTATATGCCCAAAAGTTTTTTTAAAAAAGAAGAGAGATTTCCATATGTGTATGGAAATTTATGTCTCTAGTCAGCAGACATCAGACTTTAGTGTTCAAACTCTTAAAGTTCTTCCCATTAAAATTGGGAACAAAGTGTGAGGAGGCTTCCTACCTCCACTCTTAATGTTGTTTTGCAAATTTTAACCATTTTAGTAAGATGTGCCATGGAAATTACAGGCATAACTTTTAGAAATGAGATGATATCTGCAAGGAACAATGCCTGATTTTTGTACCTGTAAAGTGACTCAATTAAAAAACTAGCATTTGCAGTAAGAATTCAGTAAAGTACCAGCATAAATACAGATTAATAGTTTTCCTTGGGCACCAATTAAATGTGAATGGATTTTTAGTTAAAACAGGAAGAAGTGACTAACTAAAATGTAAAGGATGTAGAAGAAATCTTCAGATACTATTAAAGAGGAGATAGGCCAACACACTTTTAGTTAAATGATGTACTGTAAAATACTATTGAACTCTGGTACTGCTTTAATTAGAGTGGTTTGACTTGTTAAGTGATAAAATAGGAATTTAAAGCCAAGTTGGTGTTAGATATTTGAAAATAACTGCATTTATCATTAAATTTCAATGTGTGTGCTTGTTATTAATTACTCCATTATATAAAGCCCTGAGTAATTATAATTTTGTTGAATTTAAATTGCAGTCTTGGTAGATGAACCCCTTATTCACGCAACTACTTATATTCCTTTGATGGATAATGCTGATTCAAATTCTGTGTTGGATAAGAGAGAGGTTATTGATCTAATTAAACCTGACCAAGTAGAAGGAATCCAGAAAACGGGGGCTAAAAAATTGAAGACTGAAACTGACAAAGGTAACACATGGCATGCAACCGTTTGTTGTATTGAAGAAACACATTTTTGAGTTCTGGTGGAGTCAAGTAAATTTTGTCATAGAAACAATGAGTTGTAAAAGAATAATAGAATCTTTGTAGTGAAAGGCTTATTGGTAGTTTTCTAGTCCAGTCTGCTAAGTTCTGTAGAGCTGGCCCCTTGAATTTGACTTGCCCGAGATCTCACAGTTATTTTGCTCTCTGGTGATTTTTCTTTTTTTTTCTCTTCGACTGTTGTCTCTTGTGAGGTTTCTATGCTAATTCACAACCACCTTTTATTATTACCTTTTTTTTAAGAGCAGCGGTAGCTTCACAGCATAATTGAGTGGAAAGTACAGAGAATTCCCATATACCCCTTGTCCTCATGCATGCACACATCTGATTTTTTTTTTTAAAGATTTTATTTATTTGACAGTGAGAGAGACAGCGAGAGAGGGAACACAAGCAGCGGGAGTGGGAGAGGGAGAAGCAGGCTTCCCGCGGAGCAGGAAGCCCGATGCGGGGGCTCGATCCCAGGACCCTGGGATCATGACCTGAGCCGAAGGCAGACGCTTAACGACTGAGCCACCCAGGCGCCCCCACATCTGATTTTTTAAACTGACATGTTACTGAATTATTAGACTTCTTTGGGTCTAATGGATTGCAGTTACTTTTTTTTTTTTTTTAATTCTTATGTTAATCCCCATACATTACATCATTAGTTTTAGATGTAGTGTTCCATGATTCATTGTTTGTGCATAACACCCAGTGCTCCATGCAGAATGTGCCCTCCTCAATACCCATTACCAGGCTAACCCATCCTCCCACCCCCCCTCCCCTCTAGAACCCTCAGTTTGTTTTTCAGAGTCCATCGTCTCTCATGGTTCGTCTACCCCTCCTATTTCCCCTGCTTCATTCTTCCCCTCCTGCTACCTTCTTCTTCTTCTTTTTTTTTTTCTTAACATATATTGCATTATTAGTTTCAGAGGTACAGATCTGAGATTCAACAGTCTTGCACAATTCACAGTGCTTACCAGAGCACATACCCTCCCCAGTGTCTATCACCCAGTCACCCCATCCCTCCCACCCCACCCCCCACTCCAGCAACCCTCAGTTTGTTTCCTGCGATTAAGAATTCCTCATATCAGTGAGGTCATATGATGCAGTTACTTTTTAAGAAGAGGAAGTTTGTGCTTGATATTAAGAAGCTCCCCGGGGAAATTGGGTGAATTGGGATGCTTGATGCATAGATTTTTTAATTTTTATTTATTTTTTTAAAAAGATTTTATTTATTTATTTGAGAGAGAGACACACAGCGAGAGAGGGAACACAAGCAGGGGGAGTGGGAGAGGGAGAAGCAGGCCTCCTGCCGAGTAGGGAGCCCGATACGGGGCTTGATCCCAGGACTCTGAGATCATGACCTGAGCAGAAGGCAGACGCTTAACGACTGAGCCACCCAGGCACCCCGATGCATGGATTTTTTTTTAAATGTCAAGATTGTTTGTATTTATTTGATATTTATAAAATCAGATTTCCTTTTTATAATTATCTTTGTGGTTATTTTTTCATCTGTAAAATTTGATTTATATATCATGAGTATTAAGGTTGAATGAGAAGATTTGTGACCATATCTGGTATAGATACTAGCATTCTTGACATTTGAATGTTTTTAAAGTGAGGGCATACTGGCACTTTAAAGTATTCCACAATTTGACCAAGTTTTTAGTTAATGTAATTATTCCATAGTATATTAAAGATGATGAACACTTTTTTCTCTCTTGACTGGAACATTTTTATTGTTTCACCTGAAATGTAAATCTGTTTTCTCTTGGTTATTGACTTTTTGGGTCAAGAATTCTTTTTTTTTGTTTGTTTGTTTTTTTAAAGATTTTATTTATTTATTTGACAGAGAAAGACACAGCGAGAGAGGGAACACAAATGGGGAGTGGGAGAGGGAGAAGCAGACTCCCTGCCAAGCAGGGAGCCCGATGCGGGACTCGATCCAGGGACTCCAGGATCATGACCTGAGCCAAAGGCAGTCGCTTAACCAACTGAGCCACCCAGGCGCCTGGGTCAAGAATTCTTGATGCTTACCTTTGCTGAAGTTATTACTTGTGTTTCTTAAATGCCAACTCTTTATTTTTTTTTAAAGAAAATGCTGAAGTGAAATTTAAAGATTTTCTTCTGTCCTTGAAGACTATGATGTTTTCTGAAGATGAGGCCCTTTGTGTTGTAGACCTGCTAAAGGAGAAGTCTGGTGTGATACAGGATGCTTTAAAGAGGGTAAGCATATTTTTGATTATGGGCGTATTTGGGAACAGTGATTAGAAGTTCATCAAACAAGGAGTGCCTGAGTGTCTCAGCTGGTTAGGTGTCCAACTCTTGATTTTGGCTCAGGTCATGATCTTGGGGTTGTAAGATCAAGCCCCGTGCTGGGCGTGGAGCTTGCTTGAGAATCTCTCTCTTCCTCTACCCCTCCTTCACTGCCCGCACTCTCAAAAAAAAAGAAAAAAGTTCACTGAACAAGATTTTTGCTAGAGGAATAAAATCACATTACCATTATTCATACTCCAAAGCACATAGTCACATTTAATTCTGGAATGGCTTCAGAAGTTATTTCTTATATCCATACTAATCAGTACACTTATTTAGTCAGGTGTCTGAGTCATCTGATATTTTGACAAAAGTGAAATGCTTATGATAAGTAAGATGATTTATAGGACATTTGGCATTTAACCTTGCTTTGCTCTGCTTGGAAGTATTGAAGGCAAAGTCAGGTGATTTCTGGATAGACTATATGGAATGTTTCTGTGACTCAATATAGCACACTTCAAAGAACCTGGGAATCTGTGTGTGTGTGTGTGTGTGCGTGTGTATGTATGTGTGAGAGAGAGAGATCATCCTTCTAAAATAAGTGATTTGTATGGTAGAGTTAACTGCTGTGACTGACTAAAATTTGTAAAAAAAAAAAAAACAAAAAAAAAAACCCCAAAACAAAAAACAAACAAAACACCACCCCCTCCCCCGCCAGAACAAAAGACAATCCATGGAGTTAAAATTTAATTTCTCATGGGTCATGCTCACTATATTATCATGTATACTATGTCATACTGGGAAAGGTGACAAGTTTTCAGATGTTACTTGTGTGCGATAAGATGACATGGTATCTGATATTCAATATTAGATGCTGGACTTAATTGTTATTCTAAACACACACATACACACACTAACACACACACACACACCTAACCACTCACCTGCTTTAAAACCACAAGTGGCTTCCATTTTTTCTTCACTCCAAGCCATCCCCCTCACCTGATTACCTCCAGTAGTCTCCTAGTTGATGTGTCTGTATCATTTCCTCATATAAGGCTAATTGAATTCCCAGTCTAAATTGTTCATCTGCTATTCTTTCTCCTAACTATGTGGACTTTCTTGTCATAGCATTTATCATAGCATATTAAGTCTGTCTATACTTCCGAGGATCTATTGACAATGTGTTTTACCACTCTGGCATTTTATAATGTAGTATGCTTGTTGGACGGTCTCCACATGGTGCCAGCAATGGCCCAGAGTAAACAAGGTATTCCAGGGTTAATCAGGGTACGTGTGGTAACTGCGTGTGACTTTGGATACAAAATCAGATTATTCTGTTGCAAGAAGCTTTCTTGAAATTCTTAATTGAAGAATTTGCACTTTGGTTTACTTTAATTGGGTAAGTGTGTATCTTAAAAGTGTTCTTAGTTATTTGTGGGGATAAGGGAAAAGCCTCCAGTTGAAGTTACTATGCCTGATGTTTGAAATTACTGCTTTTTAAAATTGAAAATAATTGCTTTAAGTGTCCTCATCTGAGGATGTTGGTGGTGATTTATGCGGGCAAGAGTAATTATTTTATTGTCTGAGGGATAGCTTTGAACTCTAGAGACTAGGTGGTAAATGAACCTCCCCTTGACAGCTGTTTTAGGCAGGCCAAGGAGGAAGTCGGGTACTCTTAAAGATAGTGTTTTGAAATAGAGTATTTTGCAACTTCACATTTTTCTCCATCTTTGGAACTGGGCTTTCTTTTAAAATTTTATTGTTCTGGGTTTCTCATGGAGTGGTTCTTTTCTCATCTGCAGGGACTCAGTATCTTTGGTAGGTCCTCTGTATCTGCAAAAGTAAGTTTAGTTTCCCCTTTTCCTGTCATAGAAACTGTCTTGGTCAGACCTTTTAATAGATGGCAAGGTTCCAGGTATAAATAAATCCCCACACCTAATAAAGATTGCTCCAGGTAAGGGTGAAGATAAGTGCAGGAGCACCAACATAGGATGGAGATACAGGAGTTAGAGGACTTGCTGACCAGTTAGATACGGTAGCTGAAGAAGAGTCTAGAATGAATGCTTGTTCTTGCTCTTGAGTAACTGGACAGATTGTGGTGACAGCGGTATTTATGAACACTTTGCTGAGGAGGAGAGAGTAGAGGATTGTGAAAATTTTTAGGAGGTTGTTTTAGGCATCCTTTGGATCATTTAAGTGGGTATATTCATTTCACAGTTGAATATATGTTTCT
Organism: Neomonachus schauinslandi; assembly: GCF_002201575.2. Taxonomy (NCBI): domain Eukaryota; kingdom Metazoa; phylum Chordata; class Mammalia; order Carnivora; family Phocidae; genus Neomonachus; species Neomonachus schauinslandi. The sequence goes on along the minus strand of NC_058411.1, from coordinate 42,979,011 downwards.
CTGGAGTTGAAAAAAGATCACTTAGGGTGTGACTTAGGAAAGTAATCTGCTATCACCAATACACATGGTAAATGTGTATTAGACCAGAGAGGATGTGGGGAGTGCTAAGAAAGTTCAAGAATGAGCCCTGAGAAACACCAACATTTAAAGGGCGGGGAAAGCCACCACAAAAGGATACTGAAGAGGAGGAGAAACACCAGGAGACAGTGGAATCACAGATGCTTAAGGAGGGTAGAGAGTTCAGGGGTGAGGGGAAAAGGCAATAATGACATGCTTTAGAGAGATTAAGGAGGATTAGGATGGAAAAATTGGATTTGATATCCCCAGTGAAAGCAGTTTCATTGGAGTATTGGACTGTAAGTAAGTATTGAATAAATAGGAAAGGTGACTGTGTGTCCAGTTTGAATAACCTTAGATGGGAAGAGGAGAATAAACGCTAAAGGGGTTGCGTAGTTGAAGAGGAGATTTTATGTTGTGTGCATGTGTGCACGCATGTGCCTTTATCTTTAAACTACGAGCCATTTGTGTTTTATATTAGACCTAGGTTAATATAGTGGGTTCTAGAGTCAGATTTCCTGGATTCAAATCTGAGTTCTGCCACATTGGGATTTATTTGGCCTTAGGTAAGTGACTTAACCCCAGTGCCTCAGTTTCCTTATTTCCCAAATGGGAATGATAATCAGGTTTTGAAAGTTAAATGAAATAATATACAGTGGGTGCTCAGCGTTCCTAGCATAGAGTAATTGCTCAAAAATGTTTGAGCATATGGTGATCCTTTTGCAATAAGAATATATTTGATATTTTAGTTGATTATTAATTTCTTAGTGTTGGCCTTTAAATACACTTGCCTCAATTATATGATTTTTTTTCAACTTTATTAACTCTTGACTCTATGCTATATCACAAGAGGAAGTCTGCCTACTTAAATTTTTTCCTACACTTTCTCCTTTTTGCCTCTCAGCTTTTGTTAATTATAGCATTTGTTTATCAGATACTTAGAATATTTAATATTTTGTGAATGTAATTTTCATGTTTGTTTTAGTCATAATTTTACGGGTTAATGGTGGGTTTAAAGCTTGATAACTGTTCTTTTGTCATAGTCTCTGTATTCATCTCTTGGTTGGCTAAAGTTATTTTTCCTGGAATTTCTTCAAGAAGGGCTCATAGGAACTATATTTCCTTAAAATGCTTTTTTATTATATTTGAATGATAATTTGGTGGGGTATAATATTTCTGGGTTTCACTTTCTTGAGAATTTTTCATGCTTGCTTTACCATTCCCTACTCATATAGCTGGATAGAGGTCTGAGACCACACTGAATTTTGCACTCTTCTCATGTATTTTTGTCAGACTATACTCTCAGAATAAAAACATCTTTTGGGCAATCTACCCAAGTATTTATTATTTATTGGACTTTTCCAGTGTCCACCCTACTGTACAAACATCAAGGGATTCAGCTTCTTTTAAGTTCAGTAAATTTAATATGGTTTTGGCCTTGACTCCTGTGTCCTCCCTCAGTATTTCTTTGGATAAAGCATGTCTTTTCAATCATGAGATTTGTCCTTTAGCATAATTGAAATAATGGGTATCGATTACACATATCTTTGCCTATTGTCTTTATCTTTCACATTTTAATCCTAAAAAAAAAAAAAAAAGCTTTTGGTTTATTTCTCTTTCTTAATTACTTTTCTCCATCCTGGACTCTCTGTCTCTTACTGTAGTTCAGCAGTGTGTCTTTTTCTGTTCTCTGCTTCTAACTGGATTGTATTTCTGAGGTGGTGTTGCTTTTACTTCCACTTCGGGTTTTGCCAGCTCATATTTCATCTCCTTCTCTGGTCTTTTCTTTGAGCTTATCTTTTCTCGTGAGCTCTGTTCTTTGCTCTTGTTTTTCCAGAAATGACTGCTGTAAGATTTTTAAAAATCATGGCGATATTTTTTAACACAGTTTTGTCTTTTGTTTTACAGTCCTTTTTTGGTGACTTTTTCTTCACTTGTCATTTATTTTTGTTATTTTCCTTCCTTTTTTCATGTGTCTTGCATGGACCCTGTTTTCTTTTCTTTTTTTTTTCCCCCAAAGATTTTATTTATTTATTTGACAGAGAGTTCAGAGGGAGAAGCAGGCCCCCTGCTGAGCAGGGAGCCCAATGTGGGGCTGGATCCCCGGACCCTGGGATCAAGTCCTGCATCGGGCTCCCTGCTCAGTGGGGACTCTGCTTCTCCCTCTCCCTCTGCTGCTTCCCTTGCTTGTGCTCTCTCGCTTTCTCTCTCTGCCAAATAAATAAATAAAATCTTAAAAAAAAAAAAGACTTCACTATGGAGTCTCACTATAGAGAATTTCTTTCGACTCTTCCTAACTAGCTGCTCTCTTTGTAAAGTTTGTATGATTTCTTCTTTCTTGCTTCTTGAGCTTTCCTTCCAAGAAGATTCCTACCTTCTTTGTTCCTGATGTCAAGTGGAAGATTGTTGGATTTTCCTTTCAGGATATGCCGGTTAATTTCAGAGAATTAGGCACTGGGGTACTTCTATAGTCTAGTATATTTTGACAGGGTTGTCAAGCACTTGTATTTGATCTCCACTACTTTTGGCAGTCTTTTCTGATGTTATGTTTTGATATTACAGATGATTGTTTCATTTTGGTTGTTTGCATTTTGGCTTCATATTCCTCTTTTGATCTTTTTAGGAGGAGGAGGAGGAGATTGCTATCTTGACTCTGGGTTTAAAACTGGAGTCTTAGAATTCTTTGTAAAAAATTTATTTATTGGTTGATATGTGTCCTATTGTATGCATCAGAATATAGAATGATACAGTGACTTTCATGAATGATATTTCACTGACTAGTACTTGACCATGATTCTACTTTATATATAATTGTGAACTCTGCATTGGTAAGAACACTTGATATTAGATATTTCATTTTCATAATTTTCATTAGCTCATGTTAACTCTTACTAATTCTGTATTGATTTCCCAATTGTAGTCAAGTAAAGGAGAATTGACTGCAGTTGTACATCAGCTTCAAGAAAAAGACAAGTTACTTGCTGCTGTGAAGGAAGATGCTGCTGCTATTAAGGATCGGTGTAAGCAGTTAACTCAGGTGAAGACATTCTTGTATTTAAGGGATATATGTTCTGAATCAGAAGCAGTGAAGGATTTCGGAAATTGTCTGTAATTATAGATTTAATTATTTGTATACCAAATTTATACCCAGTAAAAGTCACTTTCTTATAGTATTGTGGTGGTGGTGTCTCACTTTTTCATGTTATAGCCTACAATTGAATTACAGTTGAATTTAAAATAACAGTGCTCCTAAATATATTAATTTCAAATAACAGAAGCATTTGGGCATTGGGGGCATGTTTCACTTGTATCTGACCTAGAATTAGTCTCTAAGGAAGCACAGAACTAGGTGTGATCTTGTTTAAATCCAATAAGATAAATGTGGAACTCTTAATAGGTAATTTTATTTATAAAGGGTCTTGTGACATTTATAATTTTTAATCAGTGAAGTTCTTCAAACCCCGGAAATTTTACTCTGAGAGGTAAAAACAAACAAAAAACCTTTAAAAAATTATGTAAAAATCATGTTAAATGATAAAAATTTCTAATTAGAAAATAAATCAGTCCTGGGGATATAATGTACAGCCTGGTAACTATAGTTAGTAATACTGTGTTATATATTTGAAAGTTGCTAAGAAAGTATATCTTAAAAGTTCTCAATCATGAGAAAAAAAATTGTAACTATAGTGGTGATGTTAACTAGACTTATTATGGTGATCCTTTTGCAATATATATAAATATCGAGCCATGTTGTATACCTGAAACTTATATAATGTTCTATGTCAATTATATCTCCAAAAAAATTATGTAGACTGAGAACGTAATTGAAATTCTATGGAAAATGTGGTCTTATTCTTCTTGGGGTACTTGTTTCTCCTTTTAGGAATTAAATACAGTAAATGAGGTTTTTTATCATTCATGAAGCTACTTGATGACATTATGAGGATGGCCTCATTTGAATATAAAACCTTTTATGTGAATTTGAAGTAAATGTTAATGGAAAAACTTGGTCAGATTAAGATTAATCAAAGTTGTTACTAAAATAAGCATGTTGCCTTACGATTACACACTTCAGTTTTATGTGGCTATGGTTTTCTGACTATAATTTTAAAAATTAAAAAGGTATCCACTTCATAGTAATTCATTGAGCTATATACTTAAGATGTGTGTACTTCTTCCTAAGTGTATTATATACATCAGTATAACACTTTGCAGATGGACGTAAACTCTTCTGGGAGGAAACCATCAAGTACATAAAAGTTATAAATTTTGAGGGTGCCTCGGTGGCTCATTCAGTTAAGCATCCGACTCTTGATTTTGGCTCAGGTCATGATCTCAGAGTTGTGAGATTGAGTGTTGTGTCCCACGCTGGATGTGGAGCCTACTTAAGATTCTCTTTCTCCCTCTTGCTCTGTCCCATTCCCACCCCCCAGCCCCCGCATGTGTGCATATACTCACTTAAAAAAAAAGTTTTAAGTTTTTTGTGTCTTAGATGAGGGGGTATAAACTGATCATGCTTGCAGATAACTTTAAAGTTGGTTGGCTCTCTTTTACTTCGATAATATTTGCTCTAGGAGTTCGTGATAGTTGCAATATAAAATGAAATCACCCTTTTAAGATTTGACTTGGGAAGATAATAAAACTTGGAGTTCTGATTTTTTACTTTCCCTTATTCCAATCTTCCATTCTGCTATGAACATGTCTTTTTCTTTTCTCTCAGGGAAGAGACTTCTTTTTTTCTCTGCTAGGTTATTTTTTTAGGCCTTTTCTAAACCCTAAAAGCTAGTACCTGCAAATAATAGAAAACTAATTGTTTTGCCTTATAAAACTATTCTTTCTTATACTCAAGTTAGACTGTAGGATTTATTCTAGGTTCAGCTCTTTAACTCAGACCAGAAAGTGCATTTGGAATAAGAATAAACAGAACAGCAAAGTGTTTATGAAATTGGTACAGGTGGATGCAGGTAAGATGCAGAGACAATTTCTTTTTTAAACCTTTGACCTCAAGCATGTACTTATTTCAGAATTCATGATTGTCTTATATCATTTTTACTGATGCTAAAAATGTTTTTTTATTATAATCTTATGGTACTTATTTTTTTTAGTAGGTTTTCATAATTTTTTTTTCTGGTTTATTCTTCTAGGAAATGATGTCAGAGAAAGAAAGAAGCAATGTGGTTATAGCAAGGATGAAAGATCGGATTGGAACATTAGAAAAGGAACATAATGTATTTCAAAACAAAATGCATGTTAGTTATCAAGAGACTCAGCAGATGCAGATGAAGGTACCTTTTCATTTTTTGAAAACAAAATGAAACTTTGCATTCATTAATTAGCAGACTTTAAGTGCCTAATATGTGTAAGGCTGTGTGCTGGGCGATGGTACCTTGGCTAAACTGGCTCCTTGTCTGTAAGTGAGCACCTTTTCGAGGGGGGGATGAGGCAGAGGCTAGAAGCTGACAAGTAAATATTCCATTACAATATAGTAGTCCTGCCTTATCCCCATTTCACTTTCGGTGGTTTCAGTTACCCATGGTCAACCATGGCCTGGAAGCAGATGATTCTTCTGACATATTGTCAGAAGGTCAGCAGTAGCCTAACACTGTGTCACAGTGCCTATGTCATTACCTCCCATCTCATCACGTAGGCATTTATTATCTCGCATCATCACGAGAAGGGTGAATTCAGTATAATATGTTTTGAGAGAGAGAAATCACTTCATGTAACTTTGATGACAGTATATTGTTATAGTTCTATTTTTAGTTATTAATCTCTTAACTGTGCCTAATTTATAAATTAAACTTTGTGATATGTATGTATGTACGTATGTATAGGGAAAAGACATAGTATACCCATGGTTTAGTACTCTGCAGTTTCAGGCATCTATTTGGGGGTCTTTGGAAGGTATTACCTGTGGGTAAGGGGGGGGGATTACTGTAGAGGTAAGCAGTGGGTGCTTCGGAACCATTGGGTTGGGGAATAGGGAAGATGAGGATTATAGGGAAGTCTTGTTAGAAATGATATGCAAACTGTGTTGAATGTTTTAAAACAATTAGGCATTATCAGGTAAGAGAGTGAAGAAATGGGTACTGGGTTATTACTTGGTGTGATTCCTTAGTCCCATCCCTAGAGGTGATTATTGTTCAGTGGGTCTATTTTGGGGCCCAGGATGTAGCTTTTTAATGAGTGCATCCCAGGTGTTTCTGATAGAGATTGCTCAGTGATAACAGTTCATGAGAAATGCAGTAGGAGTTGTGTTTGGAAATCAGGGCTAGAATGAGGAAAAGATCTAGAGATGTAAATAGAGGCCCTGTCTTAAAGGGCCTTATATACCTGAAGACTGGGGAGCCATTAAAGGAGTTAAGCAACTCAGCAGTGTCATTATATTAGTATTTTTAGTTATTACTCTGGTAGCAGTGTGGAGAGTGGAACAAGATAATTGCAAGGCTTTTGCAGGAATCCACGTCCTAGAACAAGGGCCTAAAATCAGATGTTGACAGTGAGGGGTTGAGTTTGAGTGATCCAGAAGAAAGAGTTAGTAGATGGGGGTTGGTGATGGAGTGGAGGAGAGAGCAAGAGAGAGCTGATAATGAAGGATGACTTCTAAGGTTTTGGCCTAAGTGACCATCTCTTGGCTTACTTTTACCTCTCTTCTTTGAGCGTTTCAGAAGGTTCAGTTCTTACTGTCTTTTCTACATACTACTTGTTTCCATGATTCCAGTTAAGTCTGAACCAGTGGTTGGTTGGTTTGTGCTTTCTCTAAGATTGAAATACCATTTTTATCATTGATGAAGAACATGGTTTGGGTCGGCTTACCTAGTGGGTGTCTAATATTCCCCCTATTTGAGCTTTCTGGGCCAGTGATTTTTTATTTTTTATTATGTTAGTCACCATACGTTACATCATTAGTTTTTGATGTAGTGTTCCATGATTCCTTGTTTGCGTATAACACCCAGTGCTCCATTCAGTACATGCCCTCCTTAGTACCCATCACTGGGCTAACCCATTCCCCTACCCCCCTTCCCTCTAAAACCCTCAGTTTGTTCCTCAGAGTCCGTAGTCTCTCATGGCTCGTCTCCCCCTCCCCTTTCCCCCCTTCATTTTTCCCTTCCTACTATCTTCTTCTTCTTTTTTTTTTTTTTTAACATATAATGTATTATTTGTTTCAGGGGTGCAGGTCTGTGATTCATCAGTCTTATATAATTCACAGCGCTCACCATAGCACATACCCTCCCCAATGTTCATCACCCAGCCACCCCATCCCTCCCACCCCCCACCACTCCAGCAACCCTCAGTTTGTTTCCTGAGATTAACAATTCCTTGTATCAGTGAGATCATATGATACTTGTCTTCCTCTGATTGACTTATTTCGCTTAGCATAATACCCTCTAGTTCCATCCACATCGTTGCAAATGGCAAGAGTTCGTTTTTTTTTTTTTTTTTTTGGATGGCTGCATAATATTCCATTGTATATATATATACCACATCTTCTTTATCCATTCATCAGTTGATGGACATCTAGGCACTTTCCATAGTTTGGCTATTGTAAACGTTGCTGTTATAAACATTGGGGTTCACGTACCCCTTTAGATCACTACATTTGTATCTTTGGGGTAAATACCCAGTAGTGCAATTGCTGGGCCACAGGGTAGCTCTATTTTCAACTTTTTGAGGAACCTCCATACTGTTTTCCAGAGTGGCTGCACCAGCTTGCATTCCCACCAACAGTGTAGGAGGGTTCCCCTTTCTCCGCATCCTTGCCAACATCTGTCGTTTCCTGACTTGTTACTTTTAGCCATTCTGACTGGTGTGAGGTGGTATCTCATTGAGGTTTTGGTTTGGATTTCCCTGATGCCGAGTCATGTTGAGCACTTTTTCATGTGTCTGTTGGCCATTTGGATGTCTTCTTTGGAAAAATGTCTGTTCATGTCTTCTTGGGCCAGTGATTTTTTGAATTATTTCCATTGCTAGCTGATGCTTCAATTTGGAAGTTCTCGTCATCACCTCTAATTTAACATATGTCTAAAATCAAACTCTTGCTTTTGATTAAGTTCTTATTTTCCAACATCTGAGGCATTATTATCCTTATGCTTGAATACTTTGCCTTCTCTCTCTTGCTCAGTTTACAGTTTTTTTCTGAAATCTTTAAGATACTTTATTTCAAGGTACTCTTGCATTCAGTTCTTAGACATCACCTCAGTTTATTATTTCATACTGGCATAATTATAGTGGCTTTTCAGTCTCTCATTTCCATTCTACCATGTAAATAGTATCAGATATTTGTTTCTAAGATATTATTTTGATCACATTGCTAGTCTCATGCTGAAAAATTTTAAATTCTTCTTCACTGCTATCAAAGTCCCAGTGTTTTCCACAGAAAAACACTAATAGCAAAGAAGAAGTGAATGAATCTGTTGTCAGGTTCTTAGAGTTTCCACTGCTTTGTGCTTTCATTTGACCCAATCCTCTATCTTTCCAACCCCCAGCCATTTGATATATTTTTTTCCCACTAGTAAATGGGTTATTGAAGAACTGATTTTCCTAGTCTCAAGTGATTTTTTTCTTTTCCTTAATTGTTACTTATATTAATTTGGAAATTAGTCAAGTATTTGTAGTACTCTTATTAAGGGTGGAAGGTGATTTATTTTTTCTTTTAGAGAAGCCAGGATATAGGTTCTATGTGATTTGTTCTCTGAAAAATAGATATATATACTTTAATTTCTCTCACTTGAATAGTTTTCTTAAAATTATTAAGATTATTCCACATTCTAAAATGAGACCTATCCTTATGGGAATATGAGATTCAGTATTCTTTCTCTTGGTTCTATAATTCTGAGATAAGAAATAAAAGGCCAGAATATTTTAGTGAGTAGATTTTTGCGTGATGAATTTGCCATCTATTTGGTTATAGCTCAGTTTGTAACTTAATATAAATGTGTTAAACATATTTTCAGTTTTTAAACTTTGATTACAAATCTTTCATTGAAAACTGCTGACATGAAATTGATACAGAATCAAGATAGGGTTATTCTGTAGGAGTCTGTTGGGTAGGAAAGAAATTCTAAGTCTTTTCTTTCTTTCTTTCTTTTTTTTTTTTTAAAGATTTATTTATTTATTTGAGAGAGCGAGAATGAGAGAGAGTACATGAGAGGGGGGAGGGCCAGAGGGAGAAGCAGGCTCCTCGCTGAGCAGGGAGCCCGATGCGGGACTCGATCCCGGGACTCCAGGATCATGACCTGAGCCGAAGGCAGTCGCTTAACCAACTGAGCCACCCAGGCGCCCTAAGTCTTTTATTTCTAAAACAGGATTTCTATTTGTATTTATTTTACATTTCCAGTATGGTATCAGCTAGTATCCACTTGCATTCTTGAATGTTGTGGCAGCTTGTATTTACTTTGCATTCACCACAATAAAAATGTAATTCATCCTTTAAATTTGTTTATATTTATTTGAGAAAGATGGTCCAAACTTCATTCTTTTGATTCTTTTTACATTCTCATTATAATAAAGTTTCTTTTAAGTTCATTTTGGCAGTCTTTGTTTCTAAAAATCTTATGTTTGTAAAATACTTTTAGTTCCAGCAAGTTCGTGAGCAGATGGAGGCAGAGATAGCTCACTTGAAGCAGGAGAATGGCATACTGAGAGATGCTGTCAGCAACACTACAAACCAGCTAGAAAGCAAGTATGTTTCCAAATGCTTTATTTTTAATTGAATGGCAGAATATTTTCATTGAATGGCGGAATATTTTCTTGGACCATCAAAATGGTGTTTGATAGTGTTTGGTTAGACTTCTGTGTTTTACGTTTGTTTCTAAAATGAATTTTCAAAAACAATTTTCTTGCTATGTGAAGAACCTCTTCAGCTAAACTCTGTGATAAATATTAGTGCTAGCAGTGCAACATTGTCTACACATTTATGAAACTGAATATTTAAGTTTTAAAACATCTATCCCCTTTAACAGTAGTTCTTAAACTTCATTATTCTGAAAGGCATCTGGCATGTTCCTTAAAAAAGCATATTCTTGAGTCCTACCCATAAAAGATTATGATTCAGTGGCTTTGAGGTGGAGCCCAGGAATCTGCATATTAAGACATATTCCTTGTGATGGTGATGAAATTGGCTCTGGGCTTTCCTTTGAGAAACTGCCTTAGAGAAGTGTTAGTCGCATGCTTACAAGAATAAGCACTCTGACTGATTTTAATAGATTTTCAGAACACCAGTTTGAGGGTGACACTGTTGACTTATGCTCATGAGTATGTAGCCATCCATTTTTCTTGATTATGGTGATTTTAGAATTTGTGTAATTGTTACCAGAATGATTCAGAGATTATAGTCAACCAGACTTCATTATTAGTAGTCACTTAAAACATTCTCTTTTCACTTGGCTGTAAGTGGAATTACTCAGAAAAACAAATATCAAATATGTTTTGTTTATTCTTTTTATGTGTTTGTAATAATAGGAGTTTCCTAATCCAGTTACTGTTTTCAGGCAGTCTGCTGAACTAAATAAACTACGCCAGGATTATGCTAGGTTGGTTAATGAGCTAACCGAGAAAACAGGAAAGCTACAGCAAGAGGAAGTCCAAAAGAAGAATGCTGAACAAGCAGTTACTCAGTTGAAGGTGATCTATTCCCATCTTTATTTATCATTTCATAAATAATGTAGATATTATTTTTTTAATTTATCTTTATTTATCATTTCATAAATAATGTAGATACTCAGTTCAGGGACCTAAATATGTATGTAGGTTTGAGAAATGTAGTTTGAGGCTTAAAGGAATCTGTAGTCTAAGTGTTCTGCCTGTGTAGAAGCATGTGCAGTAATGAGAGAATTGAATATAGGCTTGAGTCTGAAGTTAAAGACTGAAGATAGGAAAAATGAAATTTGCTGATGGACAGATACAAACAGAATTTCTTCTCTGGGCGGTTAGGGTTCACATGTGTGAGGCAAAAATCAAGTGGTAAAAATTACCTTTAATATTATTTATCATCCATAACTTGGATTTTTCAGTAAGTTCAGTAGAGCATATTTTTCTTCCAGCATTGGAATAGATGATTTTCCTTTGCTTTAGCACAAGACCAAGAAATGCTCCAGTAGCTTTCACTTGAGCTGTAGTATTAAAAAAATCACAGTTTCTTTAGATACCAGAATGGTACTTAGTACCATGAGAAGCTCCTGCTGAGAAGTGATGCATGGGGTTGCTCAGGCTACAGAGGAATAGATTTGTTTCTTTTGCACCTTATAGCATATGCACATTGAGTAGAATGGTGAATAGAATTGTCCTTTCCTCCTTTTACTGGGGAGAGGATTTATTGAACATATAGTTCAATTTGTGTAAGTCCAGTGTATTAGATTCCTTCCTGGGTCATTGGTAGAATCATACCTAATACCAGTTCCAGAGTGGTAGGGGTTAAAAGGACTTTGAGAATAATTGAATGTGGAAAATAGTGCAATTTGTTTTCTTGAAGTTTTTATGGGTCCCTGTGGGAGATTGATATAATTGTCCTTTTATTCAAAATTTGTCTTGCTGGTGTGTTTACTGCTGGTACTTATAAATATGGAAGTTCCATATGGATATGGATAAGCAGATAAATGATACTAAAGACCATAGTCATCATTGAAGTGTTGTGCTCTATCTCAAAATTTGAATTTTAGGTTCCTAGTGGGATTTAGCAGTAAAGATACCATCCTGTCTTTTGAAAGCCTATCAGCTGAAGAAAATAAAAATGGGAAACAGATCATAGCTAAATAGGTCAGATATATACATAGTAGTAGCTATAGTGATCTACCTGCACAAATATTTGGTTTTTGTAAATCCTGCATTTTGGAGGGTAGAATGACTGTGGCTGATATTTTTGTATAAGTCTGGGCATATCTGCATATTTTATTAATGTAGGAGACTGATGGAATAAGCAGTTTTATGACAAGAGTAAAGAGGATGTTTTTTTTTTTTTTTTTTTTTTTGAAATCCTGTGATTGTGCTGACTTAACCTTTTTCCAGGTTCAGCTACAAGAAGCTGAGAGAAGGTGGGAAGAAGTCCAGAGCTATATCAGGAAGAGAACAGCAGAGCATGAGGCAGCACAGCAAGGTAAGGGGAGAGGTATTCATGTAAATTTAGTATATAGTCCTGGGTTAAATTTTCTCCCCTCTCTATATACGAAGAAAGTATGATTTGACCTTTTTGTTAAGGCCAATAAAAATAGCTTTTGCACTTTGGGAGTACCTTTATTTTTTTAAGATTTCTTAGAATTGGGCGCCTGGGTGCCTCAGTTGGTTAAGCGACTGCCTTCGGCTCAGGTCATGATCCTGGAGTCCCGGGATCGAGTCCCGCATCGGGCTCCCTGCTCAGCGAGGAGCCTGCTTCTCCCTCTGGCCCTCCCCCCTCTCATGTACTCTCTCTCATTCTCGCTCTCTCAAATAAATAAATAAAAATCTTTAAAAAAAAAAAAAGATTTCTTAGAATTTCTAAAATAAATTCTCTACTAGCTTTATCCTGAAGCATTAAGTTGCAGATAAAATTATAGTTTATAATAGGGTAATAGGAACCTAGTTTGTGTGTTTTCGTTTCTGTAGTTATTTCCTTTGGTTCCTTGATTACCTCTTTATTTTTTGTTTGTAAGGAAGCACTCACTTTCTGTATTGTGAAGAGAAAGTAAGAGCATTACCATTTCAAATAGTTGACTTAAAACAGTCTACTTAAATGCTAAGTTTCATTACTTATTCTTAATTTGATGACTCCATCTGGGAGATAATGGAGCTTGTATTGTGTGTTATTTGTCTCCATTACTCCTTTTCTCCTGTAGGAGTCAGTGTAGTAAATTATAGTTCCAAACAGTAGGATAGATCATACAATTTTGGCTTTTTAGATCTTTGGTTTCCTCTGATTCCCCATGCCTGCCGTCCCTCTATTCCCGTATTTCCCTTTGGTTCCATATTTAAATATACCCGAGATACTTAAAGGCCTTTTTCTTTATACATAAAGTTTATGTCTATGTTAAGATACATTAGCTTATTTTTTAAAGTTATATTTTTTATTTCATCAATGAAGCACATAGGAATTTTGACAAAAGAATTGAGCTATAAACTATATTTCTCTATAAACTATGTAACTGTAAACCATAAAACCTCACTCTCACTAGAAGCAGTCATTTTTGCTTTTGGTATTCTCCATCATATTTCTAAATACACATACTATTTGTACACATACTGCTATCTCTTAATAGGTATCTGTTGACTTTTATTTCGGGGAAATGAGGTCTTAACTCCCACACCATTCCTCCCACCTTCCCCTCATTCTACCAATATGGTTACACATACTTCTGGATCATGTCAGTATTTGTTGTTGACATCATTATGACAGTGTAATTCAGTGCTGAGCCAAGAGAAATATTAAAACTGCAGTTCTTCTCATGAATAATGTTGTTTAATTTCTTGAGCTAATTATTGCTTTATGTTTTTAAGTTGTTTGATCCTTATTTTATGATTTAAAATTTTACCTATGGTTAAACTCTAACCCTCTCTCCTCTGCCCACCTCTCAACATATGAGGTAGTGGAGAGCCTTTTCAGTTTTTCCTTCTGGAGTCCTTCGTCTTCCTGTTCCAAGACTTGTGTGTTTTCTAGGTTGGCTCCATAGCTGTCTTCCTGCGACTGTGTTCTGGATACTGTCACCACCATCTTTCTTGCTTTCCTCCCTCATTTAATCGCATATCTTTTAGTCCCATGAGAGTATGCCTTTAAGTACATTGGTTAAGGCTTTGCATATCTGAAAATGTTTTTATTTTTTCTACCTTCATGCTTGATTGGTAGTTTGGTTGGATGGAGAGTTCTAGGTTATAAATAATTTTTCCCACAGAAGTTTGAAGGCATTAATTCAGTGTTTTAACTTTCACTATTGCTGGTAAAGAAATAATTATGCTCTTCTGAGTTCTAATCCTGGATATGACCATTATGTTTAATTATAAGGAGTTCTTTTTTGAGTTGTGTTTCATTCTGTTATTAGTGTCTTGTTATGGCAGTAACATCTTAAAATATGCACACACACACATTTTCTCTTTTTCCCTATATTTGCCTCTCTTCCTTGGTGGTAGTGGTGGTGGACTTGTTTATTTTATGGGGCCAAGAGGTAGCTCTTACGATACCTAGTATCTCCATTTCCTGAGCCTTTCCAGATTTCCTGAACACCTTCCCCTTCCAAGTTAGTGATTATCTCTCCATTCATTTTATCTTAATTTCTGGATTTGGAGTTAGTTTGATTGCATCAAAGATAGTTTGTGTTTGTTTCTCATTTTCTTTGTTGTTTTGGGGTCATTGCTAAGAAGAGAAGCAGACAGAAAAGTTGTACTTCATTCTACACCAGGACATTGTCAGCCATCAACATCTTTCTCTGTTTTCCAAGTAGGAAAGTATACGGAATTTATAAGAGATTCACTGATAACTTACTAAAGTGTCTTTGGGGAAATAAAGAATGCTTTCAAGAAATGATACAATAGTTTTAAACATTCATGTACCATTCACTTAACACATTTTTGAGTATGTACTGTGTACCAAGCCTTGGACACTGCTCTGGATATAGAGAAAAGGCAGTTCTGTTTTCAGAAAGCTTACTTCCTGGGCGAAGAGAAGAATTAGTACAGTGTGGCAGGTTCTATGATAAAGGTAAGCCTAGAATGCACAGGGGAGCCATGTGCAGGAGGGGAAGAAGAGGAGAGATTCAAGGAATTTTTTTCTGGAGGAGATGATACCTGTGCTAAAGATGAGTGGTAGTAACCAGGCAAAGGAAGAGAACTTTGTAAAATACTATGTTTTGTTACAGATTTACAGAGCAAATTTGTGGCCAAAGAAAATGAAGTACAGAGTCTGCATAGTAAGCTCACAGATACCTTGGTATCAAAACAACAGTTGGAGCAAAGACTAATGCAGTTAATGGAATCAGAGCAAAAAAGGGTGACCAAAGAAGAGTCTTTACAAATGCAAGTTCAGGTATCTAATTCTCTCTTTTTAAAAAATAAAGGTAGGCGGTGGCTGGATGTGTCTCTGTAGAAGAGAACGGATAGTCTACCTTATCCTAATTGTGTAGTGGTGATGAATAATTATAACTTAATTTTTGAGCAGTTGTCACAGTATGGTGTGTTTGAATATGTGCTTAAGGATGTCCTCACAGTCTTAAATTCTTTGTGTTAGATTAGGGGCAACACAACTTATTCTTAATTTTTACCTTCTACAACAACTCTCAAAATAGAGTCCTTAGTCATTGTTGTTTAAATTATGGCTTTGGAATCTAAGAATGCCTTTTTAAAGATAAACAAGTTTGTACCTCATTTTGTTCATGTACATTGGTATATTTGTTAACAGCACACTTTTCCCCCCTCTCCTTTTTGGTTGTTACTTATGAAAGGATATTTTGGAGCAGAACGAGGCTTTGAAAGCTCAAATTCAACAATTCCATTCCCAGATAGCAGCCCAGGTAATTGTGCTTTCATATTGCTTGTCATTTCTAATGTATATTATAATAATATAATATGAAATATATATAATTTAATAATGACATTATATAATAAATAATTCTTAGCCATTAAATTAATCACCTGAATGCCTGTTGAGTGCGCCAAGCACTGGATTAGTAGTTGGGAAACTAGTCCATGAATCAACAGTGATGATTCTGATAGCTAAGCACTCAGATAATTATGTATAGTGCTGTGGGAAAACACCAAGAAAAAAAGCCAAATCCAACTAATGGAGAGTTTCTACCATAGAAGGAAGAAATGTGCATAGTCTTGACACAGAACAGAAGAAATGGCCAAATGGTGTTAGGAATAGTGGTTTATGTATTAAAAATGCTTACTAAATACTGACTAACCATAGGGAAAACTTTATATACACTCAGGTGGTAGCAGTATGTTAATAATGTAATACTATATGTTAATACATAATCTCAGATTATGTAGGCAAAAAGATCATTTTAAAACTTCTGTTTAGTGAGTGGGGATACCTTCCAGAGTTTTGCAAGTTGTATTGTTTTTCCTGTATATTTGGTACTTGTCAATTATATAATTTCCAGGCCTGGCAATTTGTTTTCATTTGAACTGTCTTATGCTATGTAATTCCCTAATACTGGTTGTTGGTGATCAAAGTTGCTTTCAGAATAATAGCTACTATTTACTGAACACTCGTCATGGGCCAGATACTGCCTTGACAACTTGATATACATTAATTTCTTTTAATTTTTAAAGCTCTGTTTGATTATTGTACAACTTTTAGACTTCTTCTTAAATGCTTTTATGTTGACACTGTTTTTCTTTCTTAGACCTCCGCTTCAGTTCTAGCAGAAGAGTTACATAAAGTGTAAGCCTGCCTTTCTACACTTCTCTTATAATTGCTTAGTCACCACTAAATGATACCTGTTCCATCAGCACTTATGATTTACTTTATATTCTGACTTGTTCAGAAAATACTCTTAACTAGATCTGGAGCAATTTTTGCTCTCCTCCCTCCCTCAGTGAGTTGAGTTCCTAAACATTGCACATTTTGTGTTTTTATGTCTTCATCATAAAAAGAGTTGGGGAGCCTTTTTGTATTGGGAAGAGAGAATTGTGGTTTGAGATTAATGGAAGTAAGTTAGTTTTTGTGCCTAGTAAGTAGTTTTACCTATTCTGTATTTCAACTGTATGGTGGTATACCCAAAACAAGGTTGTGTTTTTAGTATATTTTTTAATTTGCATAGACAGGGCTCACTTGAGTTCAGAAGACCTAAAGTCTGCCTTTGGCATTACCAGGTTTGCGAGCTTAAAATAATTACTTCTTTTGACCTCAAGTTTTAAGAAAGGGGTATGTATCTTAGGGAGTTGTAGTAATGTATGTGATAGATATTACTAAACTAAAAGGAGCTACAGAAATGGAGGGTGCAGATGCATGAGAAACTACTTAAGTAAGCATGAGCATATTTAAGGCTTTTAATCCTTTGATTTGTGACTTGACTTCAAAATGTTTATATGTAAAAATGTATTTCCTGTTAAAGGATTGCTGAAAAGGATAAGCAGATAAAACAGACTGAAGATTCTTTAGCAAATGAACATGATCATTTAACAAGTAAAGAGGAAGAACTTAAGGTACAGTAATCCTGATAAATGGCAACAGTATTTTATAAGCATTGAATTATGGTAATCAGTATGACCATCTATGAAGAATGGAAAATACTCTAAAGTCATTTGAAAAGTGTCTACTCTTTATTAAACTACAAAATCCTCTTTAGCCTTTCAAGAAGAGAAGTTCAGAGGGCTTTTCTCACATGATGTAATTCACAGTAATTTGGGAAATATGCTAAATAACAGGGATTGATGATTTCCTTTTCCTATTTAAGAAATTGTGATTTGAGGCCTTTGTTTTGAGACCTTTACTTAGGTAGAAGAGCTGCTTTACCAATTTTAAAGTCAGTTATGTTAAATATTTTTAATATTTCCTTCTTATTCTAGGATATACAGAATATGAATTTCTTATTAAAAGCCGAAGTGCAGAAGTTACAGGCCCTGGCAAATGAACAGGTAGATCTTTATTGCTGTTGAGCATTTACTTCAGAATTTGACCTTGTCTATACTTACTATTGCAAGCCCTAATTTCATTCATATACATAGTAAATATAATAGTTACTTGTGTTTGGCTGCATGGCATATTGTTGAAAGCCTCTTCTATTTGACCGTGTGACATCAAAACCCACCCACATAGTACTATTTTCATGTTAAAACTCATGTTTGATCAAATGAATTGATCACATTTAAGATCTCAGAAGAATCCATGAAAACTTTGTTAATGTGCTGATTTGTTTTAGCTTTTTGCTATTTAATCAAAAAAAGGATATACTTTTATTTGGATAAAATTTGACCAGTGAGAAGTCCAAAATACTGGACAGCAAAATGTATTACAGAAATGTGTAGATATTGCTTTAACTTTTACTTCAAATATATGGAAATACAGCTTTTTGGTATATAAAAATAAGGGAAAGAATAGTTTGGAGTGCTTCCTAAGAAATGGTTTAATTCTCATCCCATTCCAAACACAGGCTGCTGCAGCACATGAACTGGAAAAGATGCAAAAAAGGTGAGTAAAGCGTTGCTGTACATGGAGCCATTCGTACATTTATATTCAAGTATAATTGCAGAAGTTATTGGTACTCATAACTGATAGTTGTGCATATAATTTATGTAAACCTTTGAATGTATGAATTATTTTGATTGATTTTTTTTTTCTCATAGTATTCATGTTAAGGATGATCAAATAAGATTGCTTGAAGAACAGCTGCAGTGTGAAATTTCAAACAAAATGGAAGACTTTAAGGTTTGTGATTAAGCTTGTCAACTGAGCTTAGAACAACCTTCTATAGTTTTCAGTTGAAGTGAGTCTAGAAATACTAGTTTTTTATATGAAATCACCCTGAAGCAATGTTTCTATAGTTTATTTGGGCTTATACAGACAGTGAATGTTATCATACACTTTTTGCCTAGATTATCTTATCTGTTCTTATAATAGACTTTTGATATTTGTTTTGCTTCAGTCTTTGCTGTAGTTTCCAGTTGGTAGTTTGTGATGGTTTTAACTGCCTCCATTGTCGGTGCAGTGCTAGCTTCTGGTCACGGCCGCTCAGCTTGAGTATTGGAAAGCAATCTCATTGCTGGGGTGCGTCTCATCATGTGTATGAGACTTGCATTCTTCTTCTTCCTTTTTTTTTTTTTTCTTTTTGCTTTTATTTAATAAGAATCCTGTAAATATTCACTTAAGAAAGGAGAATTTCCCGGAATCCATTGGCACAAGTGGTTTCAGTTCTTTGAAATACATGTGAAACACTGTTTTTGGATAAAGCACATGACTGAATTGGGGGGCTTAGTCGAAACTTGTTTTAGAGGTCATTGTACATGTAGTTTATACTAGTACTGTATTTCTATATTTTGGAAATATATTCACTGAAAATGAAAAATGAAACCACATGAGATTTGCATTGTTATATCAGTATATAATTCACCTGTCACTTTAAGAATACTTGAAGGGATGATATGGGTTTGAATTGGGGGGAATTGATTTTTTTTAACCTATTCAAATGATTGCTTTGTTATCTTTTCTTAAACAGTAAATTGAGATTTCTTTTTTCAGATTCTAAATGACCAAAACAAAGCATTACAATTAGAAGTTCAGAAGCTACAAACTCTTGTTTCTGAACAGGTAAGGCTTTTCTTGAATTACAAGGCAGAAATATCTAATATTAAAAAGATCTGGTTCTTCTTAAATATTAACCAACTCGTTCATTTTGAGGAGTTTTGCTCAAGTATGGATGTATCTTTTCATTGCATTTCTGTTCATCTTGTGCTTATCAAGTGTCTAAGGAAAGTATTTTTTCTTCCCTGAGGGGAAGCTAATGCTCACTTCCTTTTTATAAGCACTTAAAAAAAAGTGCAATAGAATACATAAAAAGCATTTAAGTCCTTTTGATACATTTGGCTCTCAGGGTAAAAATCTTTCACTTTTGGAGCCTTTTTCCTAAGGCAACATGGTTTCTTAAAAAAGAGTGGGTTTGAAACCTGCTACCAGCACTTAAAAGCATAGTGATGTTGATCAAATTGCTTAACCTTTCTGAGACCTTTCATTCCAAATCTTTCACACTGAGATTTTATTTACATCATAAGCTTGTTAGATTTAAATGGGGAAGTTTATGTGTAGTGCTTAGCCTGGTGATTGGCATTAAGCAGGCATCTTAAACCTTAATTACTTTCCCTTGGAATATTTATTTTTTCATCTCCTCTCTACCTCCTGCTGTCATCAGACTCTTCTATATTTATAGCAAGCCATCAAAACTATAGCAGCCTTAGTAAGCATGGCTTCATAAACTAGAGCCCCAGGCAGTGTCCATCCTATGGCTGTTCCTAAGAGTTGACTTCAGACTTTTCTCCTACAGAGCTCTTCAGATTGCAGTGTTTAAAAATATTCTAGAAACTCTTGATATTAGATGACACATTAAAATAGAAGCTTTGAATGTTTTTCTAATATTGTTAAATTTGGGAGCTTGTATTAGAAACTGAAATGTAAGTTACTGCAAATGATAGCACTTCCTTTCACAGATGCATGCTTTCTTTTTTATTTTAAAATTCACATTGTGCAGGTATTGAATTGGTGTAAAGTAGCTGTGCCAAATACTGTGGAAGTATTTGTTAACATCTGTTTAAGAAATAATCTACTTATTCTCCTCCCCCTCTTGAATATGTTAGTAAGTGCCTTGAGTATTCTTTATCACTTTGTATATAGTTTATCCTTGCAAACAAAAGGCAGTAGAGGAGATAATGGTAAACTGATGATATTTAGTGCAGTGCGGGGACATGACTTCATGCCACTGTAATCCTAAAATAATTTTTTAAGTCTTATTCTTAAATCTTATTCTTGTTTCTCGTTGTGGTATAGCTTATAAAATACATTTCATCAATTGTAAGAATTCTTCCCCTCAATTTATCATCTCTGAAGTCTGGCTGTATCTTACAGTCTCTGGTTACAGTTTAGCTGGCAGCGTTTAAAATTTTAGTAGCTACATAAAATACCAGGTGTGAGATGCAACATTAATGACTTGGAAGAGGTAAAATGTGATCGATGATTTTTGGTTGTTTTACTTCTTACCCAAAAAAGCAGAATGTTGAGTTGTGAGTTGGTTATAGAGATTCTGGAACACTTATTTCAGTGTATAAGGTTTTAAATACTTCCTTAAATTAACTTCACGGGAGGTAAAACAAATGCCTAGAAATGTATGACTCTGTCCTGGAATTCCAGTATTAAAGGTGCTGGTAACTATTTTTATTTTTTTTTATTTTTTTTATTTTTTAAAGATTTTTATTTATTTATTTGAGACAGAGAGAATGAGAGAGACAGAGAGCACATGAGAGGGGGGAGGGTCAGAGGGAGAAGCAGGCTCCCCGCCGAGCAGGGAGCCCGATGCGGGACTCGATCCCGGGACTCCAGGATCACGACCTGAGCCGAAGGCAGTTGCTTAACCAACTGAGCCACCCAGGCGCCCAAGGTGCTGGTAACTATTACATGTAAAAAAAAACCAGGAATCTTTTAACTTTTAGAATCTTTTAATCTTTTAGTTCTGTACTAAAAATGTATTCTCCATCATTAGACAAGAACAAAACCACTAGCCTTATATTTTTCTTTTCCTTAAAGAGAATATGATGACTTAAGAATTGCCATTCTAATATCTTACATAAAATTCCCCGTATGTGTGGAAGTTAATATTAAAAAAGAAAACCCCCTAATTTCTACCTTAACTGAATCAGCCTTCTATCTACTACTAAGGTTTCCATGTACTTTTAGATATTCTGTTAAAATAACAACTTTTTTCATGAGATAGGTTTTGTTTTAATGAAGAATAGTTTTAGGAAGTTAAATGAACAGTCCACAAAACAAAATTTTATAGCCACATTTTTAAAATTTATTTCAAAGAAGTTGATTAGGGAAAACTTACTTTGTGGTACTAATTTAAGATTTGCTCTTTGGTAATTCTTAGAATTTTTCTTATTCTTAAAGCTCTCTCTTTTAAAAATAGTTTAGAAAGCATGTAACTATGATGGTGTATTTTGGTTATAGTTGTGACTTAGCTCTCGGCAGACCAAAGAACCATCTCTTTGGCTTCTTCTCTGGTCATTTTTATTGCTATCACTAGTGAAAGAAGAGATGAAGATTAGTATAATCTTAATTTCTTCGATTTCCACCTTTCTTTAACCCCTTCCTATCCAGCAGTCAGAATTCTAAGTGACAGTTGAGAGATAAACAGTTTAGTTAGGGGAAAAAAAAAAAATCAGTCTTTTTGCTCCATGGATTTTTATCTGGGAGGAAAAGATTGAGCTTACTGAAACAGAAATCAGTGATGGTGCCAAGTTGTTGTTTCTTTAGGTGTAGGAGGCAGAAAGACAACAAATACCAGGTAAGATAACCTGTTTATACATTAAAGAAGGGAAGGCTCCATGTGGATATAAGCCTGTATGATAATCCCAGTGATGCAAATAAATCAGTTACTAGGATCTCATTTATTCAAAATAAAATAAAACTTCTGGGGAGGCAGGGTTCTGAGTTATCCTTTTTTTTTTTTTATAGCAAAGGAGCAGCATTTTTATTCTTTAGTAGATTTTTATTAAGTAAAAACTATAGGAGTAGGAAATTTTTTCTCTTTGCCCTTTTGCCTGTTTGTGTTTTATTGCAAAAGAATTTATTATTTGTTTATTATTGTATAAAATGTAGTTTTGGAAATCGTCTGGGGAGAACAAAATTGGATTGGGTTAGGCCAATAATATATAAAGTAAAAAGGTTGTATGGATGCTAAGCTGGTCACTTTTTCTGCAATTGAATATTTGATAAGGTGATGAGCAACAGTACATGTTAAACTAACTTTGTTAAAGGAAATTAATTTCATTACATGTTTACATGTTTATGAATTGAGTATATGCTAGATGTTGTGCTCCATGCTGAAGCTACAGAGATGAATGGGACTTGGTTCCTGCCTTCAGGAATATGGCTTTTAGTGTGGAGATAGATATGTAATACAGAAAAGTATGATGAATAAAATTTTTGAACTGTGGTACAGGGTTAGAGGAAGAGATAATGAATTCTATCTGAAGGACAGTGAGGGTGAAGAGGTACCACAGAGAAGGGCCTGCCAAACTTCCCCAGCAGCTAAAGGGAAATCCAGGCTGAGGGAATACAGTGTTAAAAGTCATGGCGGTGTGTGGCCAAAATGGTGTATTCAGAGTTAACTGGCATGTTGTAGAAGTGCAAAGTATGCAGTGTAAGGAGTAGAGAAAGATTGGCTAAGGCCCGATTATGAAGGACTTTTGTATGCTGTGTACGGACCATGAACTTGATTTAGCATGTTGGTAAATCCCTGAAAGATATTGCAAGGATGAATAAGTATTTTGTCAGCATTTTAGATCACTCTGGTAACAATGAGGTATTTGAATTTGTGTGGGGGAGAAGTGTGTAGGACTAAAGGTATAATACAATAAGTGATTAAGGTGCAGATAACTTGGACTTAATAGTGTTGTCTTTTTTTAATTGAGATGTAATTGACATAAAACATTAGTTTGAGATGGGCTTATGTGTAGATAATGTGAAATGATCACAACAATATGTCTGGTTAATAGTTAACATGCATCACCATACACAGTCACAAATTTTTTGTTAAATCTTTTTTTTTTTTTTTTTTTTTTTTTAAGAGAGAGTGTGTGTGTTAGCTGGGTGGGAGTGGGGAGAAGTGGTGGGGGAGGGGCAGAGGGAGAGGGAGAATCCCAAGCAGGCTCCACAGCCAGCGTGAAGCCGCGATGCAGGGCTCAATCTCTCGACCGAGATCATGATCTCCTCTGGAATCAGGAGTCCAGTGCTTAACTGACTGAGCCACCCAACTTCACCTGTTCAATCTTATATGAGATGGCCATCATCAAAAATAAAGATGGACAAAAACCCATCTTGGTGAAAGATTTGTAAACTTGTTGCATGATTTATTTTCATAGTTTATAAACCTGACTTAATATACTTTGACAGCTTAGTCTCCTTTCTGGTGATAGGGAAATTTTTCCCATTGGGAAGTTCTTCCTGTATCCCTCACAAAATATTCCTTATAGGCAGTAGGCAGAGAGAAGAATAGTGCGGTACTGTGATATTTGAGATGAATGAAGCCGAGGGCCTAACCTAAGGCATTGAAGAAAAGGGGGTTAATTTTGGAAATATGTAAGAAGTGGAGTCTTAGGACTTGGATTTGGCAATGGAAAAATTAATAGTATTTGTGAAAATGGTTATAATAAAATTGGGGGAAAAGTAAGAAACTAGCAAAATTAGGAGAGTACAGGTAGGGAATGGGATGGGCAGAAAAAATGTTCAAAGCAAAACACCCGAAGCCTGTTTTGGTAGGCTGCTTAGCTGCCCGAAGGCTTGGGAATGCTAAGGAGGAAGCCCCTCTTCTGGATACAAAATAAATTATAGCAGTGGGGACTTTTGTGTTTCTGGGGAGATGCTAGAAGGGAAGTGGTTAAAAGTGGGGGTCAGCTTACATGTCATGTTTTAATGCCTTACAAAGAGAATATATTCATGTGTTGCTCCTGCAATTTATAATCAATTTTAAAACATTCTATATATTGGTCTAGGTGGTGGTCACATAATATCTACATGTTAAAAATTAATTGATTTGTATACAGGAGTTTTGTACTTGCCCATATAAATATTACACCTGAGTTTTTAAAAAGTCAAAAAATCAGTTTAGAAGAAGAAAGAACAAAGTCTCCTTCCTCATCTTCAAGGCTTTAGAGCCTTGGATTTTTCATATTTGAAGAACAGAATTGACATAGAATTAAGGCAAATTCTCTTCTTTATTCTTTTTTTTAAAGATTTTATTTATTTGACACAGAGAGAGATAACGAGAGCAGGAACACAAGCAGGGGGAGTGGGAGAGGGAGAAGCAGCCTTCCCGCCAAGCAGGGAGCCCGATGTGGGACTCGATCCCAGGACCCTGGGATCATGA
Organism: Neomonachus schauinslandi; assembly: GCF_002201575.2. NCBI lineage: Eukaryota > Metazoa > Chordata > Mammalia > Carnivora > Phocidae > Neomonachus > Neomonachus schauinslandi. The sequence goes on along the minus strand of NC_058411.1, from coordinate 42,954,418 downwards.
CCTGGGCCGAAGGCAGACGCTTAACGACTGAGCTACCCAGGCGCCCTCTCTTCTTTATTCTTTTTTTTTTTTTTTAGATTATTTATTTATTTATTTGACAGAGAGAGCGAGAGAGCACAAGCAGGGGCAACAGCAGAGGGAGAGGGAGAAGCAGGCTTCCCGCCAAGCAGGGAGCCTGATGCGGGGCTCGATCCCAGGACCCTGGGATCATGACCTGAACCGAAGGCAGAAGCTTAACCATCTGAGCCACCCAGGCGCCCCTCTTCTTTATTCTTAAGATTTTCTTTTATGGCAATTAAAAACCAACTCATTTTGCTAGCTCATAGTATACTTTATCTTTTTCTGTGTCTTTTGTGTAGCTGCTTCTCTTCTGTCTTGTGTTCTCTGGATTAAATAATTCTTTAATTATTAGCAGTCTTCAAGTGTAGATCACCTTCCTAAATTTTGGATCTAATTTAAACAATTTTCATAGAATTATATTTTTAAACTAGTTTTGCCTCATGCAAACTTAGTAAAATTAAACTTTTTCCTTTTTTTGGGTGATTTTTATTTTAGCCTAATAAAGATGTTGTGGAACAAATGGAAAAATGGTAAGAGTTTAAGTTTTTCTTATTATATTTTAATGACTCATTTCTACCAAATTTGAGGTAACAGAATTATTAACTATATTAACCTAGATTCTTAAAGTGCTCTTTGTACTTCATAATGGAAGAAAGTGGTATGCTGTTGATTGGTTTGATTTGGGATTACATTAGGTTTGTGGTGTTGGTGTGGCAATGATTTTATTTATTTAGGCTAGCCTAAATAAGCATGTATTACTTGAACACATTTTACTTATTGGTAAAGAAGTACATTTAGACCATGATCAAAGATCCTCAGAAACCTTCCTAGAATTAAGTTTATAAGAAATGAGGGACACAGGAGTTGATTGATAGAAAATATTTAGCAGTGATAGCATTTACCTTGAAAAATAGTTAATATGTTATAAATTTATGATTTCAGTATTCAAGAAAAAGATGAGAAGTTGAAGACTGTAGAAGAACTACTTGAAACTGGACTTATTCAAGTGGCCACAAAAGAGGAGGAACTGAATGTAAAACATTTTTGTACATTTGTTTTCCTTGTGGTTTGTCAGTGAACATGAAGGGGATTACTGTAATTTAAGATTTTTCCCATAACTTTTAAAACTTAATATTATTTATCCACATTTAATGCATATATGATACCCTTTTTCCATTAAATTTAACATTTTATTAGGAATACAAAAATGCATAGTTGATTGTAGCATTCACTATCTTAATGAAATAGACACTTTTTTTTTGGTTTGTAATTTATGCTTCCACACCTCCACCATGCCCAAATGATAACTAACAGACTTCATAAGTTCATGAAATAGTATTGGAGGCCAGGGAAAGGAGAGACTCCAGTTTTGTTTTGTGATTATCATTAGTCCTAACTAACTTGATTAGGACAGGGTTGCTGGAAGAAATGTTTAAAGATGTATTTGAGTTTAGGGGGAGAAATGACTTTACAAGTGGTATACTATGTGCTCTTGAGGTTGTGGAAACATAAGTAGAAATACTTGTGGGGATAAATGAATTAAATGGCTATCTCTAGAAGTTACAGAATTGTAGACATGTGACAAGGGCCTTCCAGAGAGGGAAAGAAGCAGCTAAAGAAAAATGAGAAATTAGGATATTTTGAAGATAGCTAATTTTTTAGAAAGTAAAAGTGTGTGACGCTTCTGTATCTTTGAAAAAGGCATTAAGAACAGAAAATTCATCTCTGACGAAAGAAGTTCAAGACTTAAAGGCTAAGCAAAATGATCAGGTAATGTATTCAGTAGATCCTGCAACTGTTCTCTTTTAAACAATGCACAGACCTGTTATGTTCATATAGAGCAGGTCTGTTGTTTATTCCTCCTTTCACCAATGTGGAATTTGTCAATCATAGTTTTAATCTGTGAATGATTAGGGACTTGATTAACAGTACTAGAAGCTGCAATTTATTGAATAATAGCTGTATGCCAGGCCCTGGGTAGAGTACTTTAGATAGGATGTCATTGCTGCTTACTGAAGTGATAAAAGTTTTGAGTGTACAAATATAAAGAAAGACTCTAAATAGCAGTAGAAGAAGCTGTCTGAAATAGGCAATTTCGTAGGTGTATTTTCTTCTTATCTGGTTAGAATTTTTAATTGTAACATGTATCTATTGATTTTTCTTTTGGCCTACACTTAACCATCAGTAGCCTTAAAGCTACTTTCAGAGTGCTTTTAATTTTCATAATTATAACATTAAAAAAAAAACCTAGAAAGAATCAATTCCTGGGTTTACTGTTCTCATTTGGATTTTGGTATAGTGGAAAATTTAAGGATAATATACTTTTCTATTTCTGAATTCATTTATATCTTGAGCAAATTACTAAGTAGGATACTTTCCTATTTCCAGGTTTCTTTTGCATCTCTAGTTGAAGAACTTAAGAAAGTGTAAGTGATGACATTTTTAAACTGGTCTTTCTCTTTTGGTCCATTTTCTTAGTGCTCATAAATCTTGTTTTGTGCAATTTAAACAGCTGTATGTTAGTTTAACCTTCACTCTAGAATTTTTTACTGATGGATTAAGGGAATTTAGCTGTGCTTTCCTTTTTTTTTTTTTTTAAAGATTTTATTTATTTTTTAGAGAGCGAGCGAGAGGGAAACAGCATGAGAGGGGAGAGGGTCAGAGGGAGAAGCAGGCTCCCCGCTGAGCCTGGAGCCCGATGTGGGACTCGATCCCAGGACCCTGGGATCATGACCTGAGCCGAAGGCAGCCGCTTAACCATCTGAGCCACTCAGGTGCCCTAGCTGTGCTTTCCTAGTGCAGTGTGATTGCTAAAACATCTATTTCTATAATTGATTCCATTCATTTTCTTAACTTACGGCATCAAATTGTTAATTTTCTGTTTCTGCAGTAAGAACTATTAAAAAAAACAACTAGGTTATACTGGATATAGAGAGCATGTATCCTCTTCTTGAACACTATAAATTTGATGCCATATTGTGTATACGTTCTGCCACTGCTTTCAGAACTCTGGAAGCCAGTATTGTTGAGAGAAACTTGATTCTTCCCAGTGTTCTTCAGGGTGCAAGTCTTATTAACATTCTCTGTGCACTTTCAAAGCAGGTCACCTGCTTCTCTTTGTGTGTATCAGCTTTAGCCATCTGGTATTTACTGATTAATTCTCATTTAGGAATACTCCCCCCCCCCCCCCCGCCCTTTTTTTAAAGAGGGGGTGGGTAGGGGCAAAGGGAGAGAGAGAGAATCTTAAGCAGCCTCCACACTTAGTGCTGAGCCTGACTCTGGGCTTGATCTCAGCACATTTGAGATCATGACCCAAGCGAAAATCGAGAGTGGTATGTATGCTTAACCGACTGAGCCACCCAGGCACCCCTCTAGGAAGACTTCAAGTATTTTTTTCCCTTCTTATCTGCAAGATACGTTGCCGTTTTACTTAAAATGGGAAGAGTTGATTTGGATGACCCCTGTTGGCGCTGTTTTTTTATGTCTTGGTGGATCTTGATGATTTCTATTAAAGTTCAGTACTGCATTTCTTCATCTAAGGATTCATGAAAAGGATGGAAAGATCAAGTCTGTGGAAGAGCTTCTGGAAGCAGAAGTTCTCAAAGTTGCTAATAAGGAGAAAACTATTCAGGTATTGGGAGAGAGAAAACTGTGTGTTGGGGTTTTTTTTTTTCTTTTTTGTTTATCAACTTTAGTGAATATCATTTAATTTCATGTGTTTGTCTGTACATTGCATTTTATGTCAATTTCTGTGTTTCCATTGTCCAATCTTGTCTGTTTTGTCATTGTCAAGGATTTGAAACAGGAAATAGAGGCTCTAAAAGAAGAAATAGGAAATACCCAGCTTGAAAAGGCTCAACAGGTAAAAATCCCAGAGCCATAGCATGACAGATTTCTTAGTGTATGTGTATTTATGAGCTATTTGGTTTTTTCTTGTTACTCAGAAAAAACTTTTAGTAGTATGCTGTAAGTATTTTGGGTTATGTACTTTTATTTATTTATTTATTTATTCATTTTTGCTTGATTTGAGAAAGTGTTCTTGATATTTTATTCAATATATTTTTTTTACTTTTAAAGATTCTTTTCTAGAAAGTTTTCTGTATTAATGTTTCATTTTAGTTTGCCAACTTAAACACAAAACAGTTTGGTAAATCTTTTTTTAACCTTTTTTTTTTTTAATTGCATGGATTAAAGTTTTGTTATAGAATATGTATTGCTCAACCTTTGTTTAGAGAACAAAGTACAAAGTTTGTTGGGGGATTTCAGAGGTAGCTGAGATTACTGGACATAGATGGGTTTTGGTGAATTTAATCTGATAAAGCTTCACTGAAAAAGGAGTGAGATTGCATGGAAGTGAGGATTCATCCATTCATCCAACAGAGTTATTCAACAGTATTTCCTGAGTTCGTTCTACTTGTGAAAGCACTGTGTTAATGATTTAAGATCATGTGTTGAAAGAAACAGGGTATGATGAAAAGATCACAGTTCTCTAATATAGACTGAGAGGTTAGGAAAATCTCTTGAGGAACTGACATTTAAGCCAAAATCTGAAGGAACTATGAGAAGACAGTGGGGGATAAAAGTTGCTGTTGAATTACTGTATATGATTAAAAAAAAAAAAAAGGGAGCACAATGTTGAGTACTGTTGAGTAGATAAATGGCTTTGAAGACTGGAAAGAAGAGCTCTGATACAGTAGAGAGGTATATGTACAGTTAATACTCTAATTTTCACAACTTTAGAATTACCACATTATTTAGACTTACTCGCATTTTTATTTTGTTACTCTTACTGTCATTTGAATTAAGAGAAGGCGAAATCCAAACACCTCTCATTTCGGCATGAATAATTCAGCTAGGATCTTTGTAATTTGAAGTGTACACATTTTAAAGTTTATCATAAAACTAAAGGTCAATTGAATGAATTATAAATTGCTTTTTTTCTGCTTTTTTCTTTATATTTCAGTTATCTATTACTTCTCAAATTCAGGAGCTTCAGAACTTGTAAGTACCATTTCTCTCATTTCCCTTTAATATATTTTTTCCACAAGTTAAATACAAGTATGTACAAGTCAAATACAAATCAAATACAGTTATAATGAAAATCATAGCTTCTTTTTATTTAATTTCAAGTAGTATTTTTAGGAATATGAAATTATATCTCAAAAAGTTATGGTTTTAAGTTTTTCATTAGGATTTAACTTAAGCTTTTTGATGGGAATGGGGATAGAGTGGAAAGTCTTATTTTTCATAATTTATAATCTGAATATGACCTCAGACTGAGATGTTGCTCTTTGCCCATTTTAATAGCCACTGTGAAACTGACTATATATTTCATAGCCAAACCAGAGGTAATAAGCTATCTAAATTTGCTGGTATTGATTTAAACAGGATGATACGGGGTGAGAGTAGGGCTACCCTAATTTATTCAATATCTGGATCTGCAGTGATAGATGGAACTTTTTTCTTTAATCATCCTATACCTTTTTTTTTTTTTAAGATTTTATTTGAGAAAGAGCACACAGAGAGAAAGAGAGAAAACACAAGATGAGCAGGGGGAGGGGCAGAGGAAGAGAGAGAAGCAGGCTCCCGGTGGGCTAGATCCCAGGACCCTGGGATCATGACCTGAGCTGAAGGCAGGCGCTTATCTGACTGAGTCACCCAGGCACCCTAATCGTCCTATACTTCTTAATTTATTATCTGCAAAATCTTGTATGCTTTTATACTTAAAATACTTGTTTTTTAGTTTATTTTATGTCAGTTTGGGCTGTAAGTACAACCTAAAATCTACTTCTCCAGTCGCCAGTAATTTTGTTTTGTATAGTTCTGTAATATTTTCACTGATAGTTCTTATTAACTTATTTTCAGATTAAAAGGAAAGGAGGAACAGTTGAATACCATGAAGACTGTTTTAGAAGAGAAGGAGAAAGACCTAGCTAATCGAGGGAAATGGTTACAGGTGAGAAGTTAAAAACAAAAGTAAACGCCTTTTTTGTACTTGAATATTCATCAATTCAATTCATACCAATTCTTTTTCAGGATCTTCAAGAAGAAAACAAATCTTTAAAAGCTCATGTTCAGGAGGTAGCACAGCGTAACTTGAAAGAGGTATAGTATAAACAGATTACCAGCATATTACATAAAAAATGAGGGGTCTCTTTTTTACCATGCTAGAAAATAAAGAAGTTAGTATCTTCTCTGAGTTTACTTGCCATAAAAATTATTGTACCATAGTTGTGTTGTTGATAAAATAAGTTAAATTTTATCTTTGTCAAGTCTTTTGCCTGATTGTCAACCTAAGCCTAAAAGCATTTCCTGTCCTTTTTGAGATTGACTCTTAAGTATGTGTTTAATTGGTGTATTAATCTGTAATCCTTTAAGAAATGGATATAAAAAATAGTTAAATAAAGTTCATTCTATCTTTGTTTTATAAATGGCCTAATTTTAACATATAATTATGTTTTTATTTATTTTTGTTTTTATTTTATTGGTGTTTTGTATATAGAATACGTACTTTGTAGTACCTGATCTTTTTGATGTTAGAATTAAAAATGTGAATCTGTTTCTTAGGCATGTTCTGCATCACGATTTGAAGAACTTGAGACTGTGTAAGTATAATTTTAGCTAGCATTTTAAAGAGGAACTTCTCATTATTTTGCAGAATGTACTTGAATATCATGATGAGTTTCTTTTTAGTCATTTCTTTTTTTTTTTTTTTTTTTAAAGATTTTATTTATTTGACAGAGAGAGACACAGCGAGAGAGGGAACACAAGCAGGGGGAGTGGGAGAGGGAGAAGCAGGCCCCCCGCAGAGCAGGGAGCCCGATGCGGGACTCGATCCCAGGACCCTGAGATCATGACCTGAGCCGAAGGCAGTCGCTCAACCGACTGAGCCACCCAGGCGCCCCTTTTTAGTCATTTCTTGTTAAATTAGGAATTAAAGTCCAGAGGCAAATAAGCTAATAAGTCTCTTTTGAATATAATAAAACAGAGTCTCTTTCAGTGCTTTCAGATACCTGGGGACTTTATCCTTTCCAAGCCCTTCAAACCCATCAACCAGAAGATAATCATAGTTAAAACCTTGATGAAGATTATTGAATCTCTAAAAAAGTAACTTGATTATTGAGGAGAGTAATATCTGTTGTCATATCAGTTACTGTGCTAAAGAGTAAAAATACTGAGTCTGATCAGCATAGGAGGTATTGGTCTTAATAGATGTTCATCCTAGAAAATTTTTGTCTTAAAAAGTCTGTTCCCTTAAATTTAAGCTAACTAAATCAGTTCACAGTGGTGAGAAGGATACCTGGACTTCATCTGTTTCGCATGCTATAGAATTATTTTTAAGAGATTCTGCTGCGATGCCATCAATCTTTATGGATGTTTAAGAAGTAGCGCTTTGAAACGGGGTCTTTAAAAGTAAGACGTTGAGGATATTAGGTCATTGTCTTTATGAAGACAAAGGAGATGTCTCTATTCTTGACACCTAAAATTCTCATTTGTACAGCTAATTGTTTATCATGGGGGCATTGTATAATTATCAAGGTACTTTTGTTTCATTTGCTAATAGCTTAGAGACACAATTTCTGGCCCATTTGTAGTAGGTATATAATTCATTAAAGTATGTGATTTTAGATCTATTTCTGCATCACAGTTTTCTTTTTTAAAAAAGTTAATAGGGGCCCCTGGGTGGCGCAATGGATTAAGTGTCTGCCTTCAACTCAGGTCGTGACCTCAGGGTCCTGGGATGGGCCCTGTGGCAAGCTCCCTGCTCAGCAGGGAGTTGGCTTGACCCTCTCCTTCTGTCCCTCCCCGCCTGCTTGTGTGCTCTCTGTATCAAATAAATAAAATCTTTTGAAAAAATAAATAAATAAAAGAATTTGGTGGGGGGAGCAATTTTAGGTTTACAGAAAATTGAGAGAAAAGTACAGAGTTCCTATTTTCCCCCACCCCCAACTTGTTTCTCTTGTTATATCTTGCATTAGTGTGGTACCTTTATTACAATTGAACCAGTGTCTAAATATTGTTAGTAACTAAAGTCTGTAGTTTCCATTAGGGTTCACTCTTCTGTGGGTTTTGAGGAATGTATAAAAACATATATCCATCATTACAGTATCATACAAAATAGTTTCACTGTCCTAAAAATCTCCTGGCTCTACCTATTCATCCCTTCCTTCTTCCAGCCGCTACCCCTACCACCCCCAATCTCTGGCTGCCACTGATCTCCATAATTACTGTCTCCATAATTTTGTCTTTCCCAGAGTGTCATATAGTTGAAGTCCTACAGAATATAGGTTTTCAGAATGGCTTCTTTCACTTAACAATATGTATTTAAGTTTTGCTGGGGTTTCCCCCCCCCAACTTGTGTGTGTGTGTGTGTGTATGCTTCTTTGTCATTTTTCATATAGACCTATAAACATTTTGAAGTTCTTTCTACATTAAGGTGGGATAAAAATAACTTCCGATTCAGCAAAGATACTGAGTATATCTGTTTTGTGCCCTGTGGCACGGCAATACTGAAATGGCTAATGCCCTGAGGAAATAGATAAACATCATTTTAATAATGTTGAGTGTTATGCTAGAGGTCTGTTTAGGATGACAAGGGCATTGCGATTCACATGAGGTAGATAAAGACTTAAATCTGTGTTGGGTAGGGAGAACTAGGTTAAATTATATGTAGCATCGCTTTACAAAGGCTTGGGCATATTGTAAGTTCCTGGGTCAACTAATTATGGCTTTATTTTTTTTATTTTAGATTTTAGATTTTCTTCCTAGATAAAGCCATAGTTGCTTAAGAAATGTTAACTATGAAATAAACTGCAGCAGTTTTATGATGTACTTTGAGTTGAGTGATTCTGGAAATAATGTTTTTTTATTTTTTATTTATTTTATTTTATTTTATTTTATTTTTTAAGATTTTATTTATTTATTTGAGAGAGAATGAGATAGAGAGCACGAGAGGGGGGGAGGGTCAGAGGGAGAAGCAGACTCCCTGCTGAGCAGGGAGCCTGATGCGGGACTTGATCCCAGGACCCTGGGATCATGACCTGAGCCGAAGGCAGTCGCTTAACCAACTGAGCCACCCAGGCACCCTATAATGTTTTTTTAAAACAAATTTATAAGTTGGTGTAATCTGGGGAAAAAAGAGCTGTTAGACATTGTTTCTGCTATCTTTTTTTCCTTAGGGGTGATATTGAAGTCTGGTTGTCCTTTTTATGTGTATAACTAAATATAAGGTCTTTATAAAAATTCTAGGTTGAAAGAAAAGGAAAATGAAATGAAGAGAATAGAAACTATACTAAAAGAGAAGGAGAGTGATCTTTCTAGCAAAACAAAGCTGTTACAGGTGAATATATTTAGTTAAAATTAATTATTGTGTGAATTATTGTCTTTGCATATTTTAAACAATTTTAACTACCACAAAAGAAAATAGGATAGAGACTCTTTCCTCCCAGCCAGATACTGGGTCTCATTCTTCAGAAAACTAACAATTTTTTGTGTATCTTTTGAGGAAAGTGCCCATTCATAAAATATGTTGTGTGTACTTGTTTTAAACACACTGTATTTATACGCACGTTTGTATTTGCTTTTTCTCCCTCAATTATTAATGTTTTTTAGATCTTTCCACATAAGCACATTTCTGTCTTCAACTTTAATGGCTTTGTGGTACTCTGTTGTAGCATCTACCATCATTTATATTAACCAATCCTGGTTTATGGATGCCTAGATTATTTAGAGTTGTGCTTCCTATTACAACAGTGAATATCCTTGTGTGTGCATTTTCAGTACTTTTGCTAGTATATCTATATTTAAAATTCCAGGAAGTGAAATTTTGGGTCAAAGTTTTATGCAGTTTCTTTTTCTTTTTGAAAAGAGGTAGTTAAAATTGAAAATCCATATCTCCTCATCTCCATGTTGTTAATATTGAAAATACTTACAGAACATTAATTTGAAATGATAGCAAAATTTAGATGGCTGCATTGTCTCCAACCACTCTTGCTCACATTTCTGGCTCCAAGTGTTAGTTCTGTTACGTTCTCTTTCTCTGCCAAGTGGATTCATTTTTAATATTGTTAGATAATGTCAAATCACCCTCCAAAAGTGTTTTAACAGATTTACACCCGTAGAGGGCCATTTCCTTTTTATTCTCTCCCAACACTGACAAAGATGAAAACATTTGGTATTATGATTGAAAGATGGTTGGATTGTTTTAATTTGTATTGATTGTGAGAGAAGTTAAGTACTTCATTTGTCTATTAATTGGCCTTTAATTTTTCCCACATTTTTCTTCTGGGTTGACTTTTTCTTACCAAATTATAATTTTTTTTTTTTTTTTACATAATAAGAGAAATTAACTTTTTGTCACATAAGAAGTGATTTGTTTTCTTAAATTTTTCTTATTTCATTTGTGTTTTTCCTTCCTGCTTTTGGAAGTTTGAAACTTTTATGTATTCAGATATAAGTAATTTCCTGAGAAGTCTTAGAATGAAAGATATCTCTTACTCTATGATTATAAAAATATTTTCACGTTTTGATATGTTTATAATTTGCTTTTTTGTTTGATGTCTTATTCATATGTAATTTAGTAAGTTATGAGAATCACATTTTAACCTTGAGAAAAAAAAAGGTTAGCCACATTATTAAAGAATCCATTACTACTTTACTGCAGTGGTTCTGCTGTCCAGGGGACAATGTCTGGAGACATTTGGTTGTCACAGCAGGTGGAGGGGTGCTAGTGCATATAGAGGTTGGAGACCATCGATACTGCTAAACATGCTAGAGTGTACAGGACAGTCCTGTTAACAGAGAAATACTCAGCCCAAAACGTCACTTAGAATTTGCCCTGCTGAGCTGAAACCTTACCCTATCCTAAATTCTTAGAGGTATTTGGATTTGTTTCTGGATCCTGTTTTCTTCCATTGAGACATACTCCCAGATTGGTACTGAATAATTTTTTCTAATTTATTTATTTGTTTATATATATTTAACATATAATGTATTATTTGTTTCAGGGGTACAGGTCTGTGATTCATCAGTCTTACACAATTCACAGCGCTCACCATAGCACATACCCTCCCCAGTGTCCATCACCCACCCACACCATCCCTCCCACCGCCCTCCACTCCAGCAACCCTCAGTTTGTTTCCTGAGATTAAGGGTGTCTTATGGTTTGTCTCCCTCTCTGGTTTCATCTTGTTTGATTTTTCCTTCCCTTCCCCTACGATCCTCTGTCTTGTTTCTCAAATTCCTCATATCAGTGAGATGATAGGATAATTGTCTTTCTCTGACTGACTTATTTTGCTTAGCATAATACTCTCTAGTTCCATCTACCTCTCGTTGCAAATGACAAGATTAATTTATTCTAATTTTATACTGTATTTTAAAATAGGGCTTATTACTTTTAAAATGATCACTTTAAAAAAACTATTTTAGAATTTCCCTGGTTTGTATGCTACATTTCGAAAGGTTATATGGAAAATAATCTCTGTGCAGGTATTCATGTTTAATTTTTTAAATAGGAAGTACAGGATGAAAACAAATTGTTCAAATCTGAAATCAAGCAACTTAAGCAACAGAACTACCAACAGGTAGGTACTATTAGGTAGCTTGCCTTTCATTTATGTCGTAAAAAGTTATATAACCCATGACTGTAAGTATTCTTAACCATTTTGCCTTTTTATGGAGACTAAAGTATCTTGTTTTATTTGTAAGTGTTTAGAAGATGTCCTTAAAAAAAAAAAAAGCAATTTGCTATACCATATCCAAGATAAAGTAATCTATAATTTATAACATATATGCAAATAATATTACTATCTATATTCCAGCTCTTTTATATATCTGTGTTTTCACATCCTCCAGAATGCTTTTCTTAGCAAGTCAGTTAAAATCCTATAGAGGTCAGTTTAAATGTAGGTGTATACCATATTTCCCACCACCCCCCCGCTCAAATTTAGTAATTGGAGAGAAACTAGGAAATGTGTAATGTTATGAATAATAGTTGACCACTATTTAAAATACTTTTTCAAGGTATAATTCTGCTTGGTAAAAATAAAATAGAAATGTGTAATTTTTTTTTTTAAGATGTTACCAAAATACAGGTTGATTTTTCTGAACATATGTAAGCTAGAGAGTATTATGAGGGGCCAAAGAATGTGTTCTTCTCAACAAGATGATTATAGTATAGTAGTTCAGTTTGGGAGATTGTAGGCATTAAGGAATGTAAATACTGTATGTGAAGGTCTGTGTACTTACACATATTATGTAAAATTTGTTTACATGCAAGTTAACTTAGTTTTTCTTTTGATTTCATCTTACAGTATTTTTTTTGGCTTTTGGAAGCTTAATATAGTCAAATAAGAATTGTACAGTGGGAAGATTTAGGGCATTAACTCAGTGCTTTACACATAGTAGGAAATTGATAAATACTTGTTAAATGAAGAGATTATGTAGTGGCAAGGAAGATTTGACTTAGTACTCAGTACGTTTTATAAATTTATACATATTTTTATTAAAATTACTTGGTGACAGGCATACAGAATATGTAGTATTTTTACCTTTGTTAATTTATATCTGAGGAAGAGCTTAATTTTTTGTAGTCTTGTAGAAATAACTTTGTTTTGAAATTACATTTAACTCTTTTAATAGGCATCATCTTTTCCCCCACATGAAGAACTATTACAAGTGTAAGTAATAATTTTGATTCACAGTTTGAAAAGTGGTAATCGTTTTTATGTGCTAAACAGTTCTCAGATAAGAATTTAATGTAACTTCTAATGGCATCTAATTTTTCTAATTCTATATGGATATCTTGAACTATAGGTCACTAGCATTTAGCTGTGCCCTTGGCCAAACTGCTGTACATTTTTATGGTATTTGGAGTTTGTTGAGGGAGATCTTGAGGTTTTTAGGACTTTAGAAAACATCTAATAAAGTTAAAATATATATTTAAGGCTTTACTTATTTACCTTAAATTATCTTAGTTACCCTTCTGGTATCATTGTGGAATTGAATGATGCAAATAAGTTTCTGCTTCTGCATTAAAAAACAAATCTCAATCTTTATAGTTGCTTGCTTTTTTAAAAAGTTTTATCTTTTTTTTTTTGTTTAAGAGAGAGCTGAGAAACAGGATAGGGACAGAGGGAGAGGGAGCGGGAATCCCAAGCAGTCTCCATGTCCAGCCCCCCAGGCACAATCTCACAGCCCTGAGATCGTGACCTCAGCTGAAATCAAGAGTCAGACGCTTAACTGACTGAGCCAACCAGGCGCTCCTGTGATCGCTTTCTTTTAAAGAGACTTTTCTATTTTTTGGTGCACATTTATTTATTTTAGAGAAAGCTCGAGAAGGAGGAGGGGCATAGGAGAAAAGCAGAGACTCCCTGCTGAGCAGGGAGCCTGACGCGGGTCTCGATCTCATGACCCTGAGATCATGACTGGGGCCGAAACCCAGAGTTGGATGCTTAATCGACTGAGTCACCCAGGTGCCCCTTAAGGAGACTTTTTTTTTACTGAAGCATTTTTCTTTCATTGTTGGCTTGTATTTTTCTCTAAGAGGGTATATATTTAAGGTCATTTCAGCTAAGTTGGTTATGTTTGAGCATTCTAGATGTCAACCACATTAAGTGTATTAGGTGATAAAAAGTAAATATTCTTTTATCTTGACTCATTTACAAGGTTGTTGGTTTACTAGTTTAGAATTATTTACTGGTAAATTGAGTCTGGAGTTTGTACAGAGCAAAGGTCAGCAAACTTTTTCTGTAAATGGCCTGTAGTGAATATTTTAGGTTTTGTGGGCCATAGAGTTCTGTTTTGTATCCCCCCCCCCCCTGCCTTTTTCTCCCCCAATTCTTTAAAAGCATAAAATCAGCTCTTGGCTTGAGGGCCAGACCAAAAAAGACTGTGGTTTGGGCCCAGAGCCCTAATTTGCCAACCTCTTATATATAGAGCCTTATTCTTAAGAGCTATTTGTAATTTAACTTTCTACCCAACCTGCTCTCAACTATAACAGAATTGAATTGTGAATCTTTGCCATTGCTTTCTGCATTTCTGGGAATTAACTAATGCATTAGAATTAGAAAAACCTGAATCCTGAGGATGTTACGAAAATGATACCTACCTCACATTAATAATCATACTTTTGTTGTGGGTTAGCCATTTAAAGAAAGTCATAACTGATTTCATTACCTTTTGGGAAAAATATTGAAGGGAATGTGTCTACAACAGTTTTCACTCTTCTGAAAGTAGCTACTTCCCTGCCACAGATAAAAATAGAAACAACTATAACTGCAGCAGTTCATATATTCATGAACTGCTTCTTAAGGGGATGATTTTTCTTGAGCACAAATATCAGCATGCCATATTGTAAAAGTCATTTTTGAAAATAAGAATGCATCACAAATAGGTTTTCTATGGTGACAGTTAATAGCTAAGCTTAAAAGAGTTTGCCTTTTAAGTTAATACATTTTGCAAAGCATCATCTACTTGCTGTTTTTATTTTGTAGTAATAAATACTATGTTCACTGTTTACCTAAAATGTTGCTATGTGTATTCATGTTCTGGTTTAGAATTTCAGAAAGAGAGAAAGAAATAACTGTTCTTCAGAATGAGTTAGATTCTTTGAAGGAGGCTGTTGAACACCAGAGGAAGAAAAACAATGTAAGCAAATCTTTGTCAGAATAAAGCTTTTCTTTTTATTACTTCACTGAAATGAAGTATGCTTCACCATTTTTTAAAAATTTACTTCTACTGTAGTTTTCTTAAATATTTGTAAGAAAGTACTATTTTGTGTGTACCTTTTTTTGGGAGGATTATTAGAGTAATTTTATTGGAGAACAGATATTTTAATGAATAAATGAAAAGACTAATTTGTATACTTCTAATTATCATTTTAGATATTGAAAGTATAATTATTACAGCTTCAGATTTTTAATTTTTTTAAAATACAACTGACTTTCTGTTGAACTTTTATTTGAAAAAATTATTTTTTCATTTCAGTATTTTAAAATCAATGGCATCTCCTTTTCATTTGACTGGGCTAGCCTTTTTGTAAATTAAAAGTAACCCAGTATTGAAACCTAGTATTTTTAGTAATTAGTTTTTTCAGAGCCTTCTGGAACCTCGTCTTTTAAACTAACAGGTGGTTCAAATTTTTGGTAATTAGCGCTTAGGGGCCTCAGAACATTTATACTAGAATGGGAAGCGATAGCGCCCTAAGAAATTCAAGTCCTAATACTTTTACTGAATAGACAAATAGTGAATTTAGGTGATTTCCTCAAATTCTCTCTGACCAGAAGGTGATACCTGTAAGTAGAATCCAAACATTCTTGTTAGAGAAGGAATTTTTGCACACAAAAGTATGATTGCTAAGACTTGAGCAAGGTAAAAATGTTAGTGAAATCTCTTAAGGGTATATTGGTAGGAAATTGATACGTGTTTTCTAATGCAAGTTTAATTTTTCAAGGTTTGCATTAATTTGTTAATTTAACAAGTTGACATGTACTTGCACCCCTGAGTTTGTCAAAATTAGGTATGTGAATTGCCCTTTGTATGTTTGTGTAACATTCCTAACAGCATCGCTTGGCACAAAACCTGAGGCGAACCTGCGGACATGTTCAGTGTGTTTTATCACCCGGATTCTGAGATGAGGCCACAGTGAAACGAGTCTGACGCTGCAGCACTGCTGCAGGCACTGGGGCGTGTGAGAAGAGCCAGCCGATTGCGGCGTCGGTCCATGCTAGTTCGGCCCCTACCCTGGCTGTGTATATTTGGCCACATTTCTTAACCTACCGCAGCTGTGGTTTCCCCATCTATAAAATGGGAGTAAACACCTCTTAGGGTTGTTAGGAAGATTAATGAGAATTTATGGGAAGCACCAAGTTCAGTGTTGGGCACATAAGTAAGCATTCAGGAGATGGTGATTATTGGCTTTTTATTTGTTTTTAATCTACTCTTTAGGTTTCTAAATCTGAAGAAAGACTGAAATATAGCAGATTGTCCTTACTGGTATTTGCTAATGAAATGCTGTTAAAATAGATCTTTCAGTTTCCCATGACTTCTGTTTCTCTTCCAAGAGAATGTGGTTTTTAGCCTTCCAGCCTCCCTGTTTTCAGCCTTGATCAAGTAGCTCATATATTCATGTCAGGTTGCTTTATGGCATACACATTTGACCATGCCGAAAGAGATGGGCAGGCACAGGGAGTGACTCTGTTATTCCTAGGTAGACTGGAAATGTGTTAATTCCATAAAACCTGTGTAGAGGAAAAAATGTTGGAAAGTCTGAGTGATAATGGGCCCTGATTAAGAATCACATGTAAAGCTTTTTGCAGTACTTGTGTATTTGCCCTGTCCTTAACCCCTTAATATTTGGTGTACCTGAAATCATATTTTTATCTTGGTTTGTGTTTACTTTTGAATGCTTTCTTCTTTGTCACATGTGCACAGTAATTACTCTATAGCTGGCATATCTGGTGTGTATACTAAAACATGGGAAGTGGGCATCTTTGTTTTCTCATTCAGACTTCTAAACATTGCTTTTTATTTTTTTGCTAATATACATATTTCCCATTGAAATAATTTTGCAGTAACCAGCATTTAAATGCAGTGCAAAATACTGATGAAGTAAAAAAGCAAAAATCTTTCAATAATGGATAAACTGAAATCATTCTTTCTAAAAATGATTAGGACCTTCGGGAGAAAAACTGGGAAGCAATGGAAGCATTGGCATCAACTGAAAAAATGCTGCAGGACAAAGTGAACAAGACTTCCAAGGTTGTAATGCTAACTCCTAGAAGCAATCCACTGAACAGAGAAAATCTGCAGCTTGTCTTAAAATCAGACTAAAGCATTTAATTTTACTGCAATTTAAATATAAAATCTCCTTATCATCCACATTTATCATCTCTGTCATCTCTGCTTTTTTCATCTACTCTTTGAAGCTTTAATTTTGAACATGCAGTTTGTTATGATTACCTGATTGTTTGAGCTTTGGTGATTACTGCTTTACACTGAAGAATCTCAGGAGACCTATGCTACCCGAGTAAGCTCTTGTCACTGTACGCCTCGTGGGTTGGTTAAGGGCACTTGGTAAAAACCCTGGCCCCCCAAAATCTAACTGAATTAACAAACGCATTTGAATACATAGATGTACACGAACTCCCCTAGGTTCTTTGGGGCACACCAAGATGACTCACACAAGGTAGAAAATGATCAAAGTGTTAAGTACAGGGAAGGGAAGGGATCAATTCTGGGTGCTTCCTTAGAAGAGGTGGAGTAAAAATTAAACTTCAGGTTTTGAAGTGGCTAGACAGTAATGAGGCATGTGTTATGTTTAGTATGGAATATTAATAGAAGGGATAATTCTCTTGACCTGAGTATTGAGTATGTAAAGTACTCCTGAAACATATATATAGCTCCCTCTGTCTTCAAAACAATAAAAGATATTCTCCATGAGTTCAAGTTGTTCCATGGGTTTGAAGACTCTAATGACTTATAATTGAGAAGAGTTGTTTTTAAAGATGGAGACAAATGAATGTGCTGGTTCAGTCAAGCATTTTGAAAATTTCTACCAAGAATAAATGTGAACAGGAGTATTGAATTTTGTAGATGGGTTAATAAAGTTAATTATGTGATTTAGTTGAGCATTCTGTAAGTATTTTTTGGACCATGGTAATCTGTTGAATTTTAAATGTAGGTCTTAATGACGTTTGAAGGACTTTTTTTTTTTTTTAAGTAGAATAGTTTCTGTAAGGTTTTTAAATTTTTTTAATTTATTTTTTTAATGAAGATTTTTATTTATTGACAGAGAGAGAGAGTACAAGGAGGCAGAGAGGCAGGTAGAGGGAGAGGGAGAAGCAGGCTCCCCACTGAGCAGGGAGCCCGATGCGGGACTCGATCCCAGGAACCTGGGATCATGACCTGAGCCGAAGGCAGATGCTTAACCGACTGAGCCACCCAGGCGCCCCTCTGTAAGGTTTTTTTAATCAAATAAATGATTGTCATTATTTTTCCTCTAGTGTAATAGATTTGTATTTACTTCTGTACCTATTCACCTGCCTTAATTTTCACTAAAACCTAAATTTGAGACAGGTGGCAGATACTGGGGACTAGAGAAATCTAGGCCAGGGAAAAGAATAAGTGAGGCCAGGTAGGTAGGACATTATTGTTTTATTGTGAGTGGTTGCCGTCAGTTCCGTTAGCAGAGGGGTTCTGGTGTAGTTTCTGGTTGTTTCTGTTACCTTATTTTTCACTGTTAACACCTGCCTTTGTAGCTTTTATTTTGTTCACGAGACTGCATTAAATGCGAATCCCTTACTTAATATCATGCCATTCCGGCAAGAAATTATAGGCAACTGTTCTAGGCATTCTTGCAAATTGTTTCCAAAAGAGAACTAGAATTTATCCATGTTTCATCATATGCTTGGCGATGAGTATAAAAATTGACCCTTATTTCAAAACTCAACGCCAAGTGCCTGGTGGCTTCTTGCATAGCTAATGATCTAGAGAGAATAGAATTTATAGTCTTTCTCTATTTTAATGGAATTTAGACTGTTTTCAGATAGGCTAGGGGTAAAGTGATGTTGATAGACTCAGAACCATAAGTTATGCTGGGAGGAAAAAGAACTATGTAGAACTCCTTTAGTGTTTTAGATGATAGAAATAAGTAACGGTAACTTTATCTAAAATGTAAGAGAGGATGATACACTGCTTTTTCAAGATTATCTTTAAAGTAGTAAGTACTCTTGAGCTACTATAAATGATAGGTTCACATGAAAGATACTTCATAAATATTACACTTAGATAAAAATAGCAATTTTTAATATTAGATCTTTCCCAGGTATTAAAGTGGAATGGAAAGTGCTATCCACAACCAAACTACCAAACTAGATGGAAACTTTTTAGCAAAATTAGTACAAATCAAAATTAACTTCTCATTTTTCTGCCTCTTGTTATAAATTAGGCACATTTCTTTTACTTAGATTCTTTTTCCCTTGGAAAGTTTTCCAAAAAACTTCGTTGCACAGTGCTCTCTTCCTGTTTTTCTTTAGTGATTGTTCTACCACTTCTATGGTCAGATGATAAAAATGACCTCTTAATTGTGAATTAATTCTGAATTAGCAGTAAATCATTTTCCTTGAATGAATGTATCTTATGCAGTTAGGTGTATTTCTGAAAAATAGTGGACTTTATTGAATCACTGAAAACACTCCATTAAAACATCTAGTAAAATACTGCCACTAATCTTGAATAAAGTTAAGTTTTTTGTGTGTGTTCAGAATGTGATTAATCTCTAGCTTTTTATTGGGTAATTTTAGATTTTCATGTTTAGATTTTCTAAATTGATGTGTATGCATCTTAAATCAGTAATGGATTTCAAAGGTCACATTTAAATGGTGCGGGAAAGATAAGGTTGAGATGTTGCTAGCTCACTTGCCTTCTTGTCACCTGTTGAACTTCACAAGTGTTTTTTTCTTGGCTTGGTTTAGATGTGCATTTTTTGGGTGTCGTTTTTTTTTTAATTTTGTAGAGGTAGTTGGACTATTAGATTTTTATTTTGCGTGTGATCAAGTCATTACCCTAATTTTGACAAACCATGATTTTGAGTTAATAATTGATATCCATTATAGTTGGTTTTAAAATCACCAAATTTAGACATGCATTTGTAATACCTTTAAATTTACAGCTGACAAGAGTCCCTGTGTCAGAATTAGTCTTCTTGATGCTTGGTATTGGGGAATTAATTGCCATCAGTTTTTCCTCTTTCTTTCCTGTTTTTCTCATATGTACCACCCATCAAATTTTGATGGCCTTTTTTTTTTTCTTTGTAATGTCACTTGACCTTGAAGCTGGAAATGTGAAAGTTGCCATTTTAATCCCATGGTGTTACAGTCCATCAGTGATGCATTTTTTTTTTATAGAGAGAGATTTGCCAGCCAGTAAGCCTCAGTTACGTTGCCCAGGTAGATTTTTTTTTTTTGCATGTAGTTTAAGTTTTAGCTTAGGAAGTGTATTTTTAATTTTTTCTTGTTTGTTTTTTGCATTGTTTCTAGAAGGGCAAATCACTTGATTTCTAACAGCAAGGAAAATGTCCATATTATCAGATACTACCTTGGTTTAACTTGAGACGTTATTTAGGATGCTTTAGAGATTTTGCAGATTTTTTCTTATGGAAGCATTTTAACATTTTCAAAATAAATTTTAGCTTTTGTCAGTATTAAGATGAATTTTTAAAGTACTGTGACTTTTTCCTCCCTTAGAGCTTAAAAGACTTTTTTAATTCTATAATCTTGTAAGTTTGACTTGGTTCATCTTCTGCTTTAGGAAAGACAACAGCATGTGGAAGCAATTGAATTAGAAGCTAAAGAAGTTCTCAAAAAATTATTTCCAAAGGTGTCTGTTCCTCCGAATTTGGTAAGATTGATTATTTCTCTAAACAAGTCCTCTTTACCGTTACTTAAGGAAGTTGTGAATAAGCAGCATTTGCATTCTACACTTGGTTTAGAAGTACATCTATTCCTTAATCTTTTCTGTTGTTAATATGGGGTGCTTTTGAGTAGGTAAGATAAATAACCTGGTGCAAAACTCATTTCTGTTTATTCAACTGATACTTTTGTTGTATGCTATAAATTTTACATAATATAAATATATTTATATTTACATAACAATTTACATAATATAAATATGAAATTATTTAGAGGATTGTAAACATTTGGGAAAGAAATACTAATGTTTAATAGGCCAGTTATGTTTTTAATAGCTTTATTCAAAACAGCATAATTTTGTTATTTTAATTTCATGTATTTATATATTTATTTTTAAGTGGGCTCCACACTGGGGATGGAGCCCAACATGGGGATCAAACTCAGTGATGGTGAGATCAAGACCTGAGCCGAGGTCAAGAGTTGGACACTTAACTGACTGAGCCACCCCGGCGCCCCAAATAGAGCTTAATTTTAAATGATTGCATCTAGTTTTAGGAACACTTCATTTTTTTTTTTTTTTTTTTTTTTTTTTAATATTTTATTTATTTATTTGAGAGAGAGAGAATGAGAGACAGAGAGCAGGAGAGGGAGGAGGGTCAGAGGGAGAAGCAGACTCCCCGCTGAGCAGGGAGCCTGATGCGGGACTCGATCCCAGGACTCCAGGATCATGACCTGAGCCGAAGGCAGTCGCTTAACCAACTGAGCCACCCAGGCGCCCCATGGAACACTTCATTTTTTAATTAAATGTGTTTAATACTTTGAACCAGGCTTCTTTCATTTCAAAGCTCAAGATTTTGGTCACCTGTTAACTTCTTTAAGGAAAGCCTTGAAGATAATACAGAACAGCTTGCTTTACTTCGGGTTAAGTGAGAGAGAAAAGTTGCTTTGATTCAGAGAATTACTACAGTGAATATTTGAGAGCAGAGAAAGCCAGTGAGAGTGCATGTAGTTTGCTAAAATGGTGTTGTAGGGTCTTTCTTTAAAATTTTATTTTAATGGTAAATTGTATAAACACTCAGAAGTAGAGAGAATAGTATAATGAGCCTGCAGTACACAGTCTTGTTTTACCACTTCCTAGATTATTTTGAAGGAAGTCAAACATCAGAGCATTTCATCCGTAATTATTTTAGTATATATTTCTAAAAGATGAGGATTCCTTTAAAAATTACATTAAAAATCCTTAATTTCATACATTTTGTCAATGCATTTCTCCCTTTTGTCATATAAATTTTCAGTTTCAATGAAATAACCACATACTATAGTTTGTTGTTATCAGGACCTAAGTAAGGTCAATATGTGATTGGTTTAAGCGGTCTCTTAGATCCTTTTGATTCCATGGATCCCTCCTGTATGTCAGCAACATCCCCCTCTCCCCCGTTTTTTTTTTTTTTGGAGAGGGAGAGAATGAATTTAAACAGGCTCCATACCCAGCGCAGAGCCCAATGTGATGCTCAATCTCATGACCCTGATGACACGACCTGAGTTGAAATCAAGTCAGATGCTTAACCAACTGTGCCACCCAGCTTCCCCCCCCCCCCTTTTTTTTTTTAAACCTAATGGTTTCATAAGAAATTTCCCAGTCTGGATTTAACTAAGTGCATCCCTGTAGTGTCAGTGTGTTCTCTGTACCTTTTATATCCCATAAATTGGTAGTCAGTAGAGGCCTGATGAGATTCAGGTTCAGTACTTTAGAGGTAGGATGGAGTGGGGCAAGACTTCTTCATGGCGGTGTTGTGCACTTCTATCATGAGGTCTGTAAATGTCTGCTTTTCCTTCTTTGGCCCATTGGAACTTATTTAGGCTGGCTATCAAATCCTTTTTGACACAGCACTGCTAAACTCTCACAGCTTCTTTGCTTTGTGGTATAACAAGATGTTTTTGATTTATCATTTACATTTTCTGCTCCAAACTTAGAATCAGCTGTTTCTCCAAGGAGCTCTCGGCCGTTCTTTCTATGGGTGCTAGGTGTGTGGTATAAGTAAATTTAATAGTCTGTTTTATGTGTAGTCTGAGTTTAGCTGCTGCTCTCAGATTGTATCTACATACAGTCTACATTTAACTTGTACAAGAAGCAACAGTTCTTTAGTTTCCTTTGTAACTGTTGTGGATACATTCAGGTTTGATCACTATAGTAAATGTCTACCTCTGTGGGTTCAACTGATGAGACAGCTTGTACTGGACAGACTTAAGGATACACTGTTAGTTCTAGTGCTGGTCTTACATGAAGCCTAGAAAAAGGGGTTGCTACTTATTTCATAATTTTTCTTTTGTGGCCATGACCTGTTTTTATTTCTTTATTCCTACTTTATAATTTTATTAATGGAAATAAAATTGGGGGATTTATTTATTTGGCAGTATTGAGCCGAGAGAGTTAGTGATTATAATATCTATTCTTTTTTTTTTTTTTTTAAAGATTTTATTTATTTATTTGAGAGAGAGAGAATGAGAGAGAGAGAACACATGAGAGGGGATAGGGTCAGAGGACGAAGCAGACTCCCTGCTGCTTCTCCCTCTCCCTCTCCCACTCCCCCTGCTTGTGTTCCCTCTCTCTCTGTCAAATAAATATATAAAAAAAGAAAAAATTGTGTAAAATCACCAGCATGAAAAATTCTTCTTAATGTAATAGACTCATTCTTTTTTTTTTTTTTTTAAAGATTTATTTATTTGAGAGAGCGAGAAAGTACATGAGAGGGGAGAGGGTCAGAGGGAGAAGCAGGCTCCTCTCTGAGCAGGGAGCCTGATGCGGGACTCGATCCCAGTACTCCGGGATCATGACCTGAGCCGAAGGCAGTCGCTTAACCAACTGAGCCACCCAGGCGCCCTGTAATAGACTCATTCTTAACGGCAGTATTACCCTCAACAGCCATATAGTTTTTGGCACTATAAATATTTATAAATCACCATAAGACTTGGCTAATGATATTTGGCTTTTTTTCATCCACTTGTTAAAAGTTGAATATTTCTGCAGGTAGTCTGTTATTTGAGAAGTATATTAACTCTACTAAAGTGAACATTTTTAGATTTTTGAAAATGTGAAGAATGGGATAATCTATTTAATTTACGATGATAAAACAATGTTAAGTTTGTTTGGGCGCCTGGGTGGCTCAGTGGGTTAAGCGTCTGCCTTCTGCTCAGGTCATGATTCTGGAGTCCCGGGATTGAGTCCCACATCAGGCTCCCTGCTCGGCAGGGAGTCTGCTTCTCCCTCTGCCCCCCCCCCCCCATGCTCTCTTTCTCTCATTCTCTCTCTCTCTCTCTCAAATAAATAAATAATATCTTAAAAAAAAAAACAATGTTTGTTTTTAAGTTAATATAGTCAGTAGATATAAAAGGAATTTTACACATGAAGTAAAATCTTTTTACTATTTTCTTTTGCTTTTCTGCTAAGCAAATCAGTATAGGAGAGATCTAAACTATATGACCTAGAGGAATGTTTCCAAACTTTAAGCAACTAAATCATCTTTTCAGCTGACTTTTAACTTTTATTGAATTCCAGTATTTGAAGCTAAGTAGAATTTTAATGGTATATGTTTAGTCTTGGATCAAATTTATAATGTGAGAATGTAATTTTTTGGGGTGCCTGGGTGGTGCAGTTGTTAGGTGTCTGACTCTTGGTTTTGGCTCAGGTCAGGATCTCAGGGACGTGAGAACAAGCACTGCATTGGGCTCTGCACTGAGTGTGGAGTCTGCTTAAGAATCTCTTCCTCTGCTCCCCACACCCCACGTGCTTGCTCGCTCACTGACTCTCTCACTCTCTCAAAAATAATTAATTAAAAAAAATAGGCTTTTTTGACCACTTGGTACTATGGGGTCTTGTACTTTGGGGTGATCTCAGCATCCAGCTGTATTTATTTTTTATTCTTACTTGATGGAGTATAGAGAATCCTGATTCAGCCATATACTTAAAGCTTTAAGTTTGAGCAGTTAATAGAAATTTCATGTGTTCTTTTTTCTTGGAGTAAACTAAACCAAGGGGTTTAAATCAAATTTCCTCTTATTCTCTTTTAAGTATCTAACAAATACTCTTATCAGAGTTTAAAATTTGGACGAGGAGCATCAAAAATGTAGCATAATTTATTCTAAAATCTAGAATGACTAAAACCAAAATATATATATGTATGCCTTGTGTTTGCATCAGCTAACCTTTCAGCACAAATAGTTTTTGTTGGTTTTATTTATTTATTTATTAAGATTTTATTTATTTGAGAGAGATAGCAAGAGAGAGCACGAGCAGGGGTAGGGGTGAGGAGAGGGAGAAGCAGACTCCCTGCCAAGCAGAGAGCCTGACGTGGGGCTCAATCCCAGGACCCCGGGATCATGACCTGAGCCAAAGGCAGATGCTTAACTGAGCCACCCAGGTGCCCCTTTGTTGGTTTTAAATAAGTAAATGTTTATATATTCTTACCACTTCTCATTATGATTTTAAAAACACTTCATTATATGTGTTTATTTCGAAGTATTTTCAGAATCCCTGGAACACCTTCATAGTGTTTGAAATCCTCTGAATAAAGTATTTTCATTTGAACTTTATTAGTTTATGAACTCAGAATACTTAGTTTTTTTTTTAAGATTTTTTATTTATTTATCTGAGAGAGAGAATGGGAGACAGAGAGCATGAGAGGGAGGAGGGTCAGAGGGAGAAGCAGACTCCCCGCCGAGCAGGGAGCCCGATGCGGGACTCGATCCCGGGACTCCAGGATCATGACCTGAGCCGAAGGCAGTTGCTTAACCAACTGAGCCACCCAGGCGCCCCAGAATACTTAGTTTTTGAGAAATGGTTTACCTGAGTAAAGTTTTGAAAGTAATTTATTTTCAGTTTTCTCTGTTTTAAAGATTGAATGTACTCGTCCTGGCACTAGTAAGTGGTAGAGGCTGGAATTAAGTGAGCCCAGATCTCTCTATATAAGTCCAGAGTTCAATTGCAGATATCCTTGGTCAAGGTAAATAAGATGTGATTTTGGTGGTAATACAGAGGTGTATTTTCAATGTTTATTTTCAAGGCTGGGGTAGGTACAATTTATGCAGCAGTTATGTTCTTTGAAATTTCCAGAAAGGTGGTGTTTGTCTGTAGGCTTTTTTCATAGTCATCTAATTTGGTGGTTTCAAATGTTTTACCTATTTCATTTAGATATTTTTGGAAATTGGTTATTTTGACTTTTCTTTTTTACAGAGTTATAGTGAATGGTTGCGTGGATTTGAAAAGAAGGCAAAAGAATGTGTGGCTGAAACTTCAGGTTCAGAGGAGGTTAAGGTTAGTTCAAGAAATGAAGTATCTGTGTTGTAACCAGACATGGAAGAAAGAAGTAAATCAGAATTGTCTTTAAGAGCTTGGAAAGATAAAGTACATATTATGAATAGAATAATAATGACCTTTTGAGAAAGTGTAAGAAGGTGATTTCATTTTGTATAAATTTTGATAGAAATGCTACAAGTCTTCATTGCATTTGATAAGTATACAAAGCTAATGTTTGCTGTTTCTTTAACTTTGTATCGTAATCATTTCTAAAACTGTATATTTAACTATCTCTTACTCTCTTTTTAGCCTGGGTTTAAAAAGTAAAGATCAGTTGAGGTAGGTAGGTAGAAACTGACTGGTTTGCTAAAGTATCCCCAAATACCTCATTAAGAGTGTTCAGAATCTAGATGTGTTTTTATCTTTGCTAAAATTTGGAAGATTTTTTTGTATCTCAAGTGGCATGAATAAAATCCTCTTTTCCATATGTGAGTAGCATAGGTGTTGTGACTTGACTTCACGTGTGGTTCTGCTTTGATTTTACCATCCTGCTAAAGAGTGATAAGCCTATTATAAATTGTGTAATATATTTTGTAGTAATCAGACTCAGGAAGTTTTATTAGTAAAGACTGAATGACCAAAAAGGTTATTGAACTTGATTGCTGCTTAAGAAGGTTGAAATGTAGTGTCTCACTATAAAACAGTTAGAAACCATTTGTCATAATATACCATTAAATATTGCAACAAATTTGAAGCACACAAAACTGGTAAAACTAGAGAATTTTTCTTTATTTCATTCTTTGTAGGTTCTAGAGCACAAGTTGAAAGAAGCTGATGAAATGCACACATTGTTACAGCTCGAGTGTGAAAAATATAAATCCGTCCTAGCAGAAACAGTAGGAAATGATTTTTAATCTATATTTTGGTTTTATTTTTAAATTATTAACTTATTCCTTAGTGGCTTAAATAGTTTATCTTGTCATTAGAACATGAATTTTTCAAAACAACTATACTTTTGCCCGTAGGAAGGAATTTTACAGAAGCTACAGAGAAGTGTGGAACAAGAAGAAAATAAATGGAAAGTTAAAGTTGATGAATCACAGAAGACTATTAAACAGGTATCTAAAAAAGCATAGAGCAAGTAGTTCTCAAGAGTGTGGGCCCTGGATCCAGCAGCATCAGGAACCTGGAAACTTGTTAGAAATGCTCGTTCTTGGGCCCCATCCAAGATTTTCTGAATCTGAAACTCTGTGGGAACAGCAGTCTGTGTTTTAAAGAACTTCCACAACTGATTCTAATGCCCACCCAAGTTTGAGAATCAGTAGTTTAGGGTGTGATTTAAGGTAGTGATCTAGAATGTAAAATGCTTTGGAAGTTGTAGAACTACTGTGCGATAAAATAAGGCAAAGAATTTGGGGTTCAGAGCAAGCTTTGCAATGTTGATATGTGACCCATGATATAGTATTCAAGAAAAAGTTAATGAGTCCTTCTGTTCATGTGATCTGAATGTTCTTGGGCAGTCCTAATTTTTCTCCCATTTACTTGGCTGTGGTAAAGAGTGTCATCTGTGTGGTAGTCATCTTTGTATGGTGACAAATGGTAACTAGACTTACTGTGGGGATCATTTTGTAATGTATGAAAGTATGGAATCACTATAATGTACGCCTAAAACTAACAGGAAATGATATGCCAATTATACTTTAATAAAAATATGTTACAATAAAGGGAAAGTAAAGAGTGTCCTCTGTTGCTCACTTGTTTTCCTGGGCCAACCTGTGCAGAATTTAGCATTGCTGGTGGTATTCTATGTTAATGCATTTGGGGATTAAATATAGCCAGTTACTAGTTGGTTGTTAAGAAAAAAAAAATAAGCACTTCTAGCTGGGCCTTAATATAATATCATGCCAATGGGATAGGTTTTGATGACAATTTAAATCAAGTTAAATGTCTTGCCTTCATTTTCAGGGTCTTTTGAAACTCAGTGTGGCTTTAAAATGAGATGCATTTCAAAACCTCTGAAGAGTCTGATTAAAATTCTACAAGATAGAATCTCTGTATTCTTGATTTACTTGGTCATATAATTGTTTCACATTTCAGATGCAGTTGTCATTCACATCTTCAGAACAAGAGCTAGAGCGATTAAGAAGAGAAAATAAAGACATTGAAAATGTATGTTATTTCATCGCTTGACTTACAACCTGTGGACTCATTTTTAGCATTAAGCGTTGTCTTAAGATCTGTGTTTTAAGATTTCTTTAATGATGTAGTTGTTACGCTTTTAAGAATATCTTGGGTAGTGTTTGAGATGATACTGTGTTTTATTTGTAAGTGTGGTAACTTTCCATTGTGGGGGAGCATCATGAAAGGAATTCTTAAATTTAACTTTTCTTTGTTGCATTGCTAGCTGAGAAGAGAACGAGAGCATTTGGAAATGGAACTGGAGAAGGCAGAAATTGAACGATCTACCTATGTTACAGAAGTCAGAGAGGTACTTAGAATTTTTTTGACTTTGCTTCTCAGTTTAAATTAAGTTTATAGTAATGATAAAATATTTCAGTGTAAGTTGTTTGTGGCAGAGCCTCCAAGTAGCATACAAAACATGGGATATCATAAGGAGATCAATCTTAAACTCTAAACTTCATTGCAGCTGAAAGATCTGTTGACTGAATTGCAGAAAAAACTTGATGATTCATATTCTGAAGCAGTAAGACAGAATGAAGAGCTAAATTTGGTAAGAAGCTTGTTCTCCACTGGGTATCAAGTAGGCTCTGAAAACACTTGTGTTGACATGTGGAGAAACCATCCAAACTTTTTCTCCTTGCTAACATCTTTAGCTTGGCATTTTTGTAAGTTTAAGATAATCTTCGTATTCTGATGACTCCTAAGGTGATCTTTCTTTTCTTGACTCCTAAGATGATCCTTCTTTTCTTAGCTCCTAACAATGGCATGTTTGGCTTGCAACTCTTTTCCAGAAAGAAATTCATGCTTTATAAAACCTAATTCCTTGGACAGTATTATTTTTAGTGAATAAAGAAGTGAAACAAATAGATAAAGATAGCCTAAATTGTGAAGATTCTCTTCTCAGAGTTATGATAGTTAACTGGACCTCTTATTTTCTAACCTGGAAGGAGATGATTGAAGGTTGAAGATATGTATTCTTCATTCAAGGGCAATAATTCATTCCAGCTTCTTAATTTAACTGGTCTTTCTATAGATTATAGATAACAAAAAGCTTGTGAAATTCTCATCAGCATAACATTTAGAGCATAGTAATTCTAAAACTTAACGATAACTAAGGTTAGCTAAATGCCTTATAATGACATAGAGTACCCTGTATTCCCATTCTTAAAATTTCTGGAAATTTACACTCCTTCTGGCAAGCTTAGCTGTTAGATAAATATGACTAGCTCATTGTATGTTTCAAACAATCCTTTTGTCTTTCTATGACTGAAAAATTGTTACAACACATGACTAAATTGAAAGTATCTGAATAAACTCTAGGAAGATTGTAGTTAGTTTTCTCCTTACCCCAAGTTAACCCTGCCTAGTTTGGAACTTTCTTAGTACTGCTGTGTGTACTAAGAAAGAAGACTTCTTAACTCATTCATTTGTGGTTGGTCTTCTGTATTATGGCAGTGATTTATGGGAATGAGGGCTCTTTGAAAAGTACACATAGAGCCCCCCCCCTTTATTTTTGAAATAAAATTTTGGTTTTACTTATCTTCATTTTATTTAATTGAATCATTGCCACTGCAACGTGTGACTAGTTTTATACATATGCTTGCTTATATATTGCACACATCAGGACTGTGATTAGGCCATAGCTACAAGCTATAAGCCTCACCCTATAATGTGTTTTTAAAAAGTCATTTTTAACTCCGTTTGTTGGAGATTTTACTTTTAACTTTGGTGCTTGGTCAAAGCTGACCCCAGCAGTAGCATCAAACCCATAGGATTATGGTCGACTTCAGCCTAATGTTCTCTTTGTGTTTTTGCCTCTTTACTTCTGTTAAGGGGCCATTTTAAATGGTACTTGTTTCTTATTTTTGCCTTGAATTTGTAATCTTTATTTTAGTCTTTCTGCTTGTTTGCTCAGGATAACTGTTGCCACATTTTAAGATAAAATAATTTTGTTTGCTTATACATACATTGTATGTTTGGGGGTCAAAGGAATAATTATCTGATGTACTAAATAGAGTTAAGTGAAAGAGCAAAAACTGAAGCATTTGGGTATTTAGAGAGTTCTCCAAATAAAATTTCCAAATGGAATGTCCCTCACTAATTCCTTCTCCAGTTTGAAAGGTTAGTATCTTATATTTCTCCCTTTTGGATCTCCAGAAACTGTTTGGGATGGTATGCCTGTCGGTGTGAGGCAAAATCAATTAACTTGATGAATTTAATAAAGTTATTGTCAGTGTAGTCCATTTCCCTCATTCATATTTAATTGGAGCATTTATCATGAGAAGAGGCATTATATATTGGCACTAGAGTTTATAGAACTTTATAACTGGACAAATTGGTTCTTGAGAATTGTATCTTAAGACATCGCTTTAACAAAACATGATAAAATTAAAAAAAAAAAAAAAAGACATCGCATATTGTATAATTAGGCCCTTATGGTCTTGCACTGATCTCTTTAGTGATGTTTTAAAGGATGATCAACATTTAAATTTTTGAAGTTTTCATTTTACTGGATTTGTAATCTTCCATTCAATGTCTTTTAAAATATTACACAATTGACTCTTAACTGTATAGGTCAGAAGGCCTTAAAAAACTAATGAATAAAATTTCTGGCTACTTGCCTTTTAATTTAATTTAAATATGGATGAAGTACTTTATGAATAGTAATACTTTTAAAAGGCACTTTACTGGAATGTGATGGTTTTATTTTTACATTTACAGTTTTCTCCTCTGAACCCTAGTTTGTTTCTGTAGCTTTTCTTATATTTAGCTTTCCAGATGGGAACCTCCACTGCTTAGCTTTTCTATACATCTGGTGCAGCATATTGGCTAATCCACTGTGCATAATAACTGTTAGCAATCCCATTCTTTCTCATTCATTCTTCTAGAGGTCTCAGCACAAAGAAGGATGCAAATTAAGTTAATTGTGGTGTTCCTTTATTTTTACAGTTAAAGACACAGTTAAATGAAACACTCACAAAGCTTAGAACTGAACAAAGTGAAAGACAGAAGGTAGCTGGTGACTTGCATAAGGTAAGACACTGCTTGTCTTGAAGATGCCATATCATCATGCTGTTGTGCCTTGAATCTTAAGTAAACATACTGCTAATTCTGGATTTGGTTTTTTTGCATATTAACGTGTTTATAAATTTAAACTGTTTTACAGTTGCATTTTGGAACTAAACTTTTTGGCTTGTTTTTCGATTGTTCTTAATTTGCTTCATTATTTCAATACATATAAGTAATTGCTTTATAAAGTATAGATTAAGTTTTAAATGCAATTGAAGGTACTCTTTTTTAAAAATTTGGTTATATCCATGTATTGTTTTGTTGGGATTTTCTTATGTAGTTGCTTACAAAGTATGTTTCTTTTGATTTTTATAGATTCAAAATGTGTAGACCTCTGATGTTTCAGAAATTTGTTCCTTTCATTTATTTCTTTGTGGAAATACACTTTCTTAATCTCATATATAAATAGGGAGTTTTTAAGATTACATTTCTTACTCTCTATATTAGGATGGCAAGTTTTTTGTAATTCTGTTTTTAGATAGTTTTAATAGTGCAAGTCACATGCTTATCAAAGCTGCTTTAGAGCTATGATTGTGTTTGTGGGAGTCATTAGCAAAACACATATGTCACTTTTTTAAAAGTTGGAAGAAATATTTTTGTTTTGTATGATACAGCTTCTAATTGTTACATAAAAGTCTAGGAATCCATTAAGAGTACATTTAGCATGATGAAAAAATAAGTGTAGGAGTCCAGAATTGCTTCAAATTATTTTGGCGTTGCTGTTACCAGTAGATAAAATGTGAACTCAGGATGTTTGTTTCAGAAGTAGGTTCATGATACATTGTCAAGGATAAGCAATCTGACTTACTTTGATATAGGTGATTTTAATTTTTGACCTCTTGATCACAATATAAAACATGCATTTTTAGCCTAGCAGTTTCGTGTCTCAGGGATTAAGGATATTAAACAGGTGCTCAAAGATACGGATGTGCCGTGTTATTTATGATTGCTAATACAACAGTAGAAGACAGTGACTGCCCCTTATCTGTAGACCAGAAATACTGTGCAACACTTGATTAGAAATGTACATAAATAATTATTGATATAAAAAGTTAACAAAATACTTCGTAAAACAAGCAAGTATAAAATAGCAGGTATGTTAAAAGCCCATTTATATGAAATTTTCTGCCCAAATTTTTTGTTAGCACTTATATGTATACAGGAGGGATCTGGACAAGAGGGTCAGAGCAAAGCCACTATTTAGGATTTGTGGGACATATATGGTTTCTCTCACATACCCTTCTTTGTATGTTTAACACAACCCTTTAAAAATGTAAAAACCACTCTTAGCTTGTGAGCTATACAAAAACAGGCTGTGGCCAGATTTGGCTGATGCATGATCTAGACTAATGTTAACCTAAATATCAACTGTGGCTATTTCTTCTTTTAATTTCTTTATACATTTTTCTCTGTTGTTTGAACTTTTTAAAACAGCATATGTTTTTATAATCTGGTCAAGGAGGAAACTTTTAATTTTGGAGGAAAAAACTGAATAGATTGGCTTTCCATTGTATTTTGAGATGAGCTTTAATCTTGTAAAAAATATGTTAAGAAAATCACTCTTTTTTTTTTTTTCTCATAATACTCCATTGTAGTATTTAGAGGCTACCATGTTGCTTTTCCTTACAGGCTCAAAAGTCACTGGATCTTATCCAGTCAAAAATAGTAAAAGCTGCTGGAGACACTACTGTTATTGAGAATAGTGATGTTTCCCCAGAAATGGTATGCATTTTCTTTTACCCCAGATCTCTAGGCTAATTACCTTGTAAATTACATGAAGAATAAAAATGTGCTGGATCTGTTTCTGACTAAAAAAACGCCTTTGTAATGTACTTCCATCAGTTATGTTGCATTCTTACTGAAGGTCATCTTTTCTTCCAGATATTTTATCTCTGAAATGCACTGTTTTTATTAATGTTTGTTTTCACTTGAGCTTGTAAGATAGTACATTAATTGTAATGTTTGTGTTGGAAGTATTATGGTATACTGCTGAAGAATGTGGACTTTGTTAGATTGCCTGTGCTTGAATCCTGACTCTGCTACTTAGTAGCTGTGTGACTTTGGACAACTTTCCTTAGCCTCTATGTGCTTTGGTTGCCCCATCTGTGAAAGGCAATGATAATAGTACCAATCCTGTAAGGATTGTTGACGGGAATAAATGAAATGCGTTACTATCTAAAACACTTAGAATAGTGCGTAGCACTTAAAACAGTGCTGCCTAGCATTTAGGGCTCAATATATGTGAGCTTACTTTTACTGTTATAAATGTGCTGTCCTTTGGTGTCTGGCAGATTTTTTTTTCTGAAAGGAGAAATGGATTTACAACTACTAAACAGGCTCTAGATTTTTGCCTTTGTTGGCCTAGTGACATAACATAGCTTTCTTTGGTGCAACCTAATTTGCATTACTAGATAGCAAACACTGTTTCTGTATGTGGTTTTTGTTAATTTTTATGTCATTTTCAAGATTTTTCATGTTTGTATTTAAAACAATAAAATATTTTCTGTGTTAGGTTGCAAATGCCTTTTCCTTATGTTTGGAGTTTTTTAAATCACTTTCCTCTTCTTTTTAGGAGTCTTCTGAGAAGGAGACAATGTCTGTAAGTCTAAATCAGACTGTCACCCAGTTACAGCAGTTGCTTCAGGCAGTAAACCAACAGCTCACAAAGGAGAAAGAACACTACCAGGTATTAGGTAAGAATAACTGAAGTACTGTTGTCTGTTTATGGCTAGTTGACAGAGTGTGTGTGAGTGTATTTGTAGTGGGGGTTTACCAGGACTACGGGAGCTCCCGTTGCCTTCCTGGAAGTAGTCCCTCTTTCTTTCTCTCAACACCTGCAGATGACAGCTTTAGCTTTCTTGGAGTTTTATTTCCATTTCTTCCATATTTTGGTCTTGCAGCTTGGAGGGGGGAAAACCTTTTGTTTTTGCCTCCTTTGATCTTCTTAAAAAACAGACTCTCTTATGACTTGTTTACCTAAGTTTTGTTGCATAGTATGGGCAACTACTTCTTTAGTTGATCCTGATCTTAGTTCTGGTAAAGTGTCTGTGTGATTTTTTTTTTTTTTTTCTTAATGACTTGGTAAAATAAAGTGACTAATATTTTTACTGATAGTAGATGCTGAATTGAAAATCAAGTCATCACAATTTCTTTAAATTGGAAATTGAGTTTTTACTTAAGTCTGCTTATAAGGTAATCAAAGAAATCCCATTTTTTAACTCCTAAAGTGAGTCTTAATTGAAGATAAATAAACCTGTTTATCATTAACCAAACCATATTATGAAATTTTATTGCCCTCCAGATATATTAGGTGTCCTGGAAAAGTTGGATGGATCACCACATTTTGGTTATAGGGGCATTCTGTCTCACTTATAGAATGATTGTCATCTGGTCTGCCTTAGCATAAACTCTCCTTTAAAATGCTGTTCAGGTCAGTTAGCTCCACAAGATTTCGTAGACAAACCCAGCTCATTCTTTTAACCTGTCTGCAAAAATAATTATACCTTAATCTTTTATCCTTGGTAAGCTAACCTCTCCATTGCCTATAGTTAAACTTCTGCCACATTACTTCCCTTCTCTAAATTAGAAAATAATCTGCTTCCTGCGTCGCTGGTAACTCTCTTTCCCATGTCTTCAGCCTTATTCTCTTCCCTGCACATGCTCCTTCTGTTCAGTCTTGAAAACCTGCTCTAATGTCTTATTTTAACCTTCCTTCAGGTTACCACCTTAATTTTTTTTTTTTAAAGATTTTATTTATTTTGACAGAGATAGCGAGAGAGGGAACACTAGTGGGGGTAGGGGTGGGGAATGGAAGAGGGAGAAGCAGGCTTCCCGATGAGCAGAGAGCCTGATGCGGGGCTCAATCCCAGGACCCTGGGATCATGACCTGAGCTGAAGGCAGACGCTTAATGACTGAGCCACCCAGGCACCCCCCACCTTAATTTTTTTTACGTCACTGTTTAACAGAGATTCTTAAAATAAGAAACTATTCTCAGAATATCTACTTCTTTAATTGCTATTAACAGCTCCATGTACTCTAGAATGCCATTCCAATGAAAACTTTTTTGCTGAGGTCATTAGTGATTTCTTGATACGGAAAGTATAAGAAAGTATAAATTTCCAATATAAGAGACTAAAAGTAGTTATGAAATATGCTAAATAGGCTGAAGTCAGTCCATAGGCCTTGGTGTAATAAGAAAAGGGCTTGGCTTCATTTCTGAGAGCCTAAAAAATTATAAGATTACTTATTACCCTGTGCCTTTCAACCTTGTCGGTATTATCTCTCCAGCATCTCAGAGGTGTTCTTTAATATTTCTTTTTCTTCCCAAACACATGGTATGCTTATATTAAGTCTTAGGAACCTATTTCCACATTGGTCGTTTTCCTATTAAATTTGAGACTTATACTGATTGTTGGCAGTATAACACTTTTATTTTTCAGATTTTTTCTTCCTGATTTATGAAATTGTAGCAACTTGTTAAATATGTATATCCTGGCAACACAGCTAAAACTGAACTGTTGTTTGGCAGGCAGCTCCCCAAAGTGATAACTCTTTGGTCAGCTAATGAATGTAAGTCCAAGTTTGGCAGGTGAAAAGGTGGTTGAGCATCAGCAGTGCAATGTGAAGGGCAGAATGGGTTGGATAGAATGGATTGTATGAAGACAGGGTCTGCTAGGCACTTGAGAATTCTTCCTTCTATAGGTTCTACCCAGCATTGGCAGTGGAAACCCCTCCCTACAGATTCCTTGGTTCCCACAGCCTTCTTTGTTTTGTTTTTTTTTTTTTTTAAAGATTTTATTTATTTATTTGACAGAGAAAGACACAGCAAGAGAGGGAACACAAACGGGGAGTGGGAGAGGGGGAAGCAGACTCCCCGCCGAGCAGGGAGCCCGATGCGGGACTCGATCCCGGGACTCCAGGATCATGACCTGAGCCGAAGGCAGTCGCTTAACCAACTGAGCCACCCAGGCGCCCTTTTTTTTTTTTAGATTTTATTTATTTATTTGAGAGCATGAGAGGAGAGGGTCAGAAGGAGAAGCAGACTCCCCTCTGAGCAGGGAGCCCGATGTGGGACTTGATCCAGGGACTCCGGGATCATGACCTGAGCCGAAGGCAGTCGCTTAACCAACCGAGCCACCCAGGCGCCCCCACAGCCTTCTTTGTACCCTTTAAATGTTTATTACCCGGTTTTGAACTTCAGCCATCATTTTTGCTCGATATATTCTCCCTCTTGTGAATTATTCATTTATTTATTTATTTCCTTTTATGGGGGTGGGGTGGTGGGAAGAGACAGAGGGGAGGGAGAGCAGGAATCTTAAGCAGGCTCAATGCCCAGTGCACAACCTGACACAGGGCTCCATCTCACAACCCTGAGATCACGACCTGAGCTGAATTCAAGAGTCTGACATTCAACCACCTGAGTCAACCAGGCACTCCTCTTGTGAATTCTTTTAAAACTAGTACTGTATTGGATGAGAAAAACAAAAAACAAAAAAAACCTACTACTGCCTAATGATTAAATTGAAAATATAGCTTGTTTAATCATCGAAATGTAGGTAATAGGCTAATATCTGATGTCAGGAAACTTACTTCTTTTTAGTATATACCACAAGTACATATGAATTGTTTAAAATAATGCTATACATATTTGATAAGGGAAAAACAGTTTCTAAAAGGCAAAAATGGGATGATGATATGCAGTTATTTAGTGTTCTAAATCCTAATATTCATTACTTAGCATTTCTCTGAGCTGTAGGGGTATGTGTATTGATCTTATATCCTTAATTTGTAAGACCTTAACCTTTCTTTTCTTTTGGAAGTCTTCCTATTTCCTATCCCTCCACCCCCAAAAAAGAAGATTGTCACCTCTTCCCTTCCTTTGTATGAATTAAGATACTTTTTTCTTTTTTTTTAAGCTTTGGACTAACAACACTAGTACTTGATAGTATGCTTTTTTTTGTTCCCAGATATCTATTTTTCCTTACGTTTCTTTCATATTTGCTTGTCTTCTAAGTTTTCAAACTGTATGTCTGACCATATCAGAAGATTTCATTACTCCAGTCTGTTTGGGCTGCTATAACAAAAATGCCATAGACTGGGTGGCTTAAATAACATTTATTTCTGACAGTCTGTGCATGGCAGAAGGGGCAAGGGAGCTCTCTGGGGTCCCTTTTAGAAGGACACTAGTCCCATTCATGATGGTGCGGTCTTTCAAAGGCCCCACTTCCAAATGCCATTACATTGGGGGGTTAGAATTTCAATATATGAATTGGGGGGTGGGCACAAACATTCAGACCATAACACTCAGGTTCTCTTCCCTTGGAACCAGTTTATGGAATCCTATGGAGGAAGAGGTTTATTTTAACAGCACTTATGAGTATCCTGCTAAGCTTGAGCAGGCTTCTGACTTGTGGTCATTTGCTTAATCTTCACAATAACCCAGGGCATTGGGTAGGTAGGTGGTATTATTTGTTTTTTATTCCATTTTACAACAGACCCACAGAGGTTCTATAGTTTGCCCAAGGTCATGCAACTAGTAACTGGGTGAGCTGGGATTTAAATTGTGGTGGTCTTTGCCCAATGCATACACTCTTAATCAGTACTTTTCTTCTCTAATTCAGGCATTCTGTGCCCTGACCTCTTTTTCTTGCTGCTTTTTTTCCCTCCTCATTCTGTCTAATCCTTTGTTGCCAGCCTCTTATAGTTTGTGTTTTCAATTCTGACTTTGTCCTAAAGTTGGTATTTTGTCAGTAGTGAGTTGGAGAGGCTCTTAATGTTATCCAGAAAAAATTGAGGTGAAGTTTTGTGTATGTGTTTTGTATGTATTTGCTCCCCTATTCCACGTGACCAATAGATTTTTTTACGATGTTGTCTCTCGTTTCTGAAAGAAGGATGTTCTTTTATAGTGGTATTGAAGTATAAGGATTAGTGTTCCAGATAAAAACTAGCTTTTATTTCTACACTTTACACTTGGCTATCACGTAGCTCAGGCTTTCATTTTCGGTGGTGTGTTTACATAGCACTCAATAGCGTCCTGTACCAGTGGGCTGTGTACACTTTCTGATCCACTGTTAATCTTGTTCTTAATTAGAGAACACGATAGCCAGTGATAACTTTGCTTTTTCACTTTCTCATTCTTTTCCCCTTGACTTTTTATTTTGAAAAAGTTCACACATAAAGAAAGGTTGAAAGAATAGTGCAACACTCGCACATCCTTCACCTGCTTCATCTCTTTCCATGTATATACGTATTTGGTTAATGTCAGACCGTTTGAAAGTGACTTTCAGATATCACATTTTATCCTTAAGCACTTGGGAATGCATCTCTGAAGAACAAAAGCATTCTCTTACAAATCCATAGAACCACTATCACATCTAAACAAAACCAGTAGTTACATAAAATTATCCATTATTAAACCTGTGTTCAAGATCCCCAGGTATACCGCAAGTATTTTTTAGCTATTTTTCCCAAACCAGGATCCAGTCAGAATTTATATGTTGCATTTGGTTAAGTCTTTTTAGTCTCTCTAATGACTTTTGAAGTTTAATTTCTTATAGTCATTTTATCTGACTTGGAAAGCTTCCCATGACCTCAGAAAATTTCTGTCTGAAACTTTATTCATGGGGGAGAGTTGTAAATTTCAGTGCTACCCACTTTATTAGCTTTATATTTTCTTGAGAAGAACTAATAAAAATGGATTCCCAATGTTCTCTTATATTTTCTAATAGTATTTTTAAATCCTCACATTATTCTGTTTGGTTTGAGGTTTTCACTCATATTTTTAAATCCACCTCAAAAGCTTCTGAATCCTGTGATTTCTCTCGTTTTTGATTACCATTAGTATAATTGCCTTGATCCTAGTTGAAAGAGCCATGCTAGATCAAATAGAATATGTATTTTTGGTGTTTGACAAATGTCTTCTGATTGCCTTTTGTTTCTTGTTTTAAAATGAATTTCTTTCTTTCTGATCTTTTACAGAGTGAAGTAACTGGGAAACTGTTCATTCAAGGATAACAGAAGGCATTGTATTATATTTTGCCAAATTAAAGCCTTATTTATGTTTTCACCCTTTCTACTTTGTCAGAAACACTGAACAGAGTTTTGTCTTTTCTAATCCTTGTTAGACTACTGATTTAAAGAGAAAAAAAACAACTCTGTAGACACCTTCAGAGTTTAGTTTTATAATAAAAACTATTTGAATAATTAGACCTTTACATTCCTGAAGATAAAATAAACATGTAATCTTTTATCTTATTTTGCTCAATAAAATTGTTCAGAAGATCAAAAGTGGTAAAGACAATATAAAATTTAACATTTTAATACTGATGTTGTACACTGTTTTACTTAACATTTTGGGGAGTAACTGCCTCTGACTTCAAGAAAACACTTTTTTGTTGCTAATGTAATCCGTTTTTTGTAATGGCGTCAGCAAATAAAGGGATGCTTATTATTCAAACTTGCTCTAATTTTCATTGTGCTTTAACAGATCTCATTAGCCGTACAGAGCACCATAATTTAGAACACAGTTATTAATTGCAACTCTTGGACAAGGTAAGATAGGTATTGTTGCTCATACGACTTCTGTAAGGGGAGTTCTGGGTCTTCTGCGTGGCTCCGTGTGGTGTGAACTTTGTCCAGCAGTGCTGTGCGCCACAGAAAGGAGGAGGCAAGAATTTAGCATTCAGACCCACTGCTCCAGCTTCAGGTGGAAGAGCTCTGCTTTTACACTTACTGTTCATAACCAATGATAGGGGACTTTTTAGTGTCCTTGTCAGGCACTGTGTTACACAGTTTGCACATGTTATTTTTTGTTGAAGAAAGTTTTTTTCTTCATTTTATTTTATTTTTATTTTTTTAATTTTATTTTACTATGTTATGTTAATCCCCATACATTACATCATTAGTTTTTGATGTAGTGTTCCATGATTCATTGTTTGCGTATAACACCCAGTGCTCCATTCCGTGCGTGCCCTCCTTAATACCCATCACCAGGCTAACCCACCCCCCCACCCCCCTCCCCTCTAGAACCCTCAGTTTGTTTCCCGTAGTCCATAGTCTCTCATGGTTCGTCTCCCCCTCCAATTTCCCCCCCTTCATTTTTCCATTCCTACTATCTTCTTCTTTTTTTTTTTTTTTAAACATATAATGTATTATTTGTTTCAGGGGTACAGGTCTGTGATTCATCAGTCTTACCCAATTCACAGCGCTCACCATAGCACATACCCTCCCCAGTGTCTATCACCCAGCCACCCCATCCCTCCCACCCCCCACCATTCCAGCAACCCTCAGATTGTTTCCTGAGATTAAGAACTCCTTTTAATTAAATAATTTGATGCAAGCACTAAACCTTGCAGATGCTAACTAACCGCTGAAAGCTATCTTGTGCCATTGAGAGTAGAAGTGCCTGTGAGGCCATAGTGTGGTCTCCTTGCTATTTCAGTAATCCTTCTGCTTAAAATAGCTCTTTTCTCTTGGATATCAGTCCTGGCTTGCTTCTTCACCATCTTGAAATCTGTTTGAATGTCCCCTTTCTCATCAGGTCTTTCTTGACCATCCAGTATCCCCCTCTGCCTCCCTATCCACCTACCTATTTTTGTTATAATGTCTATAGCCTCCAGTATATACTTGGTCATACCTCTTCCTCCCACCAGAAAGTAGCTCCATGAGGGCAGGAATCCTCTCCTCTATTCTTTGCTTTTTCCCCAGCCCTGAGCAAGTGCCTGACACTTGTGCTCAGGTACTGAAATGAATGAATGGATAAAATTCATTTTTGTAGTTTGAGAATTATCTGAAGTGTGGTGCCTTTTCATATCATCCCGTGTACACCAGATAGTATTTCTTTTTTATTTATTTATTATTTTTTAAAGATTTTATTTATTTGACAGAGAGAGAGACAGTGAGAGAGGGAACACAAGCAGGGGGAGTGGGAGAGGGAGAAGCAGGCTTCCCGTGGAGTAGGGAGCCCCACGCGGGGCTCGATCCCAGGACCCCGGGATCATGACCTGAGCCGAAGGCAGACACTTAACGACTGAGCCACCCAGGCGCCCCCACCAGATAGTATTTCTAAAGTATGTAGAGATAAACTGAAGAGGCTGCTCACGGACAGTGAGGACTGGCTGAGGATTTGGACTACCCCAGGCCTTGCTGCTTTCAGCAAACCACTGGAAAACTGATCTGAAGGCCAGATACCATATCATCATCATCATCATCATCATCATCATCATCATCATCATCATCATCATCATCATCATCATCATCATC